>NW_026729185.1:105000-122500 GCF_030272615.1 Cryptomeria japonica
AACGCCCCCTCTACCCTCTGTCGAAACACTCGGCATTGCTGCTCCCTAAGGTGAGCTTCTCCTCATAGGCAATTCCGCTCTTATCCGGTCACGTTTGTGTGCCCGAATTTCGCAAGGCAACCTCCATGGGACATGGAAAAGACTCGAGAAGAGAGCTCGCTCACGGGAGAGAGAAGCCAAGGAGACCACGAGAGTGCTGAGAGTGGGACAGCGCTGAATAGGCGGGAGAAGCCTGCGCGTATAAACGGAGATATATATCCAATTGCAACGAAGGAACGTGCCAAAGATCGAGAACAATGGCAGAAATGCTAGTAACGTGCACTTCGGGACCAACGCATCACCGGAAGACAACCGCCAAACATCGAAAGAGTCGCGATGCTCCGCAACCTACGTGCAAAGCGGTCGCACACCGGGTAAGGGAGTGAGAGCCCCAAACATAGCTGGGCGAGGCGCTCACTCCGCTCTTTAATATCTCGTTAATACCGCCAAGGAAATGGCACAAGCACACACACACAAGCATCCTCGGAAGAGGACAGTTCGAGTGACAGGTCAAATCCAAGAGTTCCGAAGACTACCTCCAGGAACAATCGGGAACAAGACCGATTACAAGTCGTCGAGTCTGTTACTGGGCGAACACGAGATGCGCACAGGAAATCGATCAGCCCTCACAATGGCCCAAGGCCAGAGATCGGACTGCTACGATTTACCCCAACAATCATCGTGCCACTCTTCGCAGAGAGGTGATAGACGCCAACGAGCCCGCGCATAGCAATCGAGGTGTAAAAAGGGCGTTGAAGGCAGGAAGCCTGGACGAAAGAGGCTACGAGGTCACCTCGAAGCGGTCTAAGAATCGGGCGCACTTGGGGCGACTACCAGTGCCAACCCCTTATCCCGCGGTGCGTCCGACACACAGAAATTTCCAAGGCGGCCAAGGAGCCTCCCCGCATAGCAATCGGGGTGTGAGGTTACGGATGCAGCATTGATAGCAATCGAGGTGTGAGGCGAAGGATGCAGAAGTGAGAGCCGAGGGATGTAGCAGAGATAGCAATCGGGGTGTGTGATGCAGAAGAGATAGCAATCGAGGTGTGCGGTGGGAAGGGCCCAGCAGCCAGAATGCATGAAGCGACGGATGAAGCAGTGATGACAACCGGGCTGTGAGGAGAGGAGGGATGCAGCCAAGAAAGCAATCAGGGCTCGAGGCAAGGGATGCATCAAGGATAGCAATCATGTTGTGAGGCGAGATTCCAAAGGCTAAACGTGAGAGGCTGCAGGGTCGACTCAGAGAGGTCTATGCATGTGAGAGGCTGAAAGCAAGGTCGACTCGGAGCGGTCTATGCATCGGGCGCGCTTGGGGCGACTACCAGTGCCAACCCCTTATCCCGCGACGCGTCCGACAAAGAGAACGTTCCAAGGCGGCAGAGGAGGTTACCAGCCGAAGGATGCAGTAGCAATAACAGGTATAGTTCCGCGGCGGCCGAGAAGACTCACCGCATAGGAATCGGGATGCGAGGCGAGGGATGCGGCGGGAAGGCCCCGACGGCTAAACGGAAGAGGCTGCAGGGCCGCCTCGGAATGGTCCAAGCATCGGATGCGATTGGGACGACTACCAGTGCCAACCCCTTATCCCGCGATGCGTCCGATACACAGATAGTTCCAAGGCGGCCGAGGAGCCTCACCGCATATCAATCGGGGTGCGAGGCGAGGGATGGGGCGGGAAGGCCCCAACGGCTAGACGGAAGAGGCTTCAGGGCCACCTCGGAATGGTCCAAGCATCGGACGCGCTTGGGGCGACTGCCAGTGCCAACCCCTTATCCCGCGATGCGTCCGATACACAGATGGTTCCAAGGCGGCCGAGGAGCCTCACCGCATAGCAATCGGGGGTGCGAGGCGAGGGATGGGGCGGGAAGGCCCCAACGGCTAGACGGAAGAGGCTTCAGGGCCGCCTAGGAATGGTCCAAGCATCGGACACGCTTGGGGCGACTACCAGTGACAGCCCCCTATCCCGCGATGCGTCCGATACGAAGATGGTTCCAAGGCGGCCGAGGAGCCTCACCGCATAGCAATCGGGGTGCGAGGTGGGGGATGCGGCGAGATGGCCCCAACGGCTAGACGGAAGAGGCCACAGGGCCGCGTCGGAATAGTCCAAGCATCGGACGCGCTTGGGGCGACTACCAGTGACAACCCCTTATCCCGCGATGCGTCCGATACGAAGATAGTTCCAAGGCGGCCGAGGAGCCTCACCGCATAGCAATCGGGGTGCGAGGTGGGGGATGCGGCGAGATGGCCCCAACGGCTAGACGGAAGAGGCTGCAGGGCCGCCTCGGAATAGTCCAAGCATCGGACGCGCTTGGGGCCACTACCAGTGACAACCCCTTATCCCGCGATGCGTCCGATACGAAGATAGTTCCAAGGCGGCCGAAGAGCCTCACCGCATAGCAATCGGGGTGCGAGGTGGGGGATGCGGCGAGATGGCCCCAACGGCTAGACGGAAGAGGCCACAGGGCCGCCTCGGAATAGTCCAAGCATCGGACGCGCTTGGGGCGACTACCAGTGACAACCCCTTATCCCGCGATGCGTCCGATACGAAGATAGTTCCCAGGCGGCCGAGGAGCCTCACCGCATAGCAATCGGGGTGCGAGGCGAGGGATGCGGCGAGATGGCCCCAAAGGCTAGACGGAAGAGGCTGCAGGGCTGCCTCGGAATAGTCCAAGCATCGGACGCGCTTGGGGCGACTACCACTGCCAACCCCTTATCCCGCGATGCGTCCGATACACAGATAGTTCCGAGGCGGCCGAGGAGGTGGGGGATGCAGCGAGATGGCCCCAACGGCTAGACGGAAGAGGCTGCAGGGCCGCCTCGGAATAGTCCAAGCATCGGACGCGCTTGGGGCGACTACCAGTGACAACCCCTTATCCCGCGATGCGTCCGATACACAGATAGTTCCGAGGCGGCCAAGGAGCCTCACCGCATAGCAATCGTGGTGCGAGGTGGGGGATGCGGCGAGATGGCCCCAACGGCTAGACGGAAGAGGCTGCAGGGCCGCCTCGGAATGGTCCAAGCATCGGATGCGCTTGGGGCGACTACCACTGCCAACCCCTTATCCCGCGATGCGTCCGATACACAGATAGTTCCAAGGCGGCCGAGGAGCCTCACAGCATAGCAATCAGGGTGCGAGGCGAGGGATGCGGCGAGAAAGCCCCAACGGCTAGAGGGAAGAGGCTTCAGGTCCGCCTCGGAATGGTCCAAGCATCGGACGCGCTTGGGGCGACTACCAGTGACAACCCCTTATCCCGCGACGCGTCCGATACACAGATAGTTCCAAGGCGGCCGAGGAGCCTCACCGCATAGCAATCGGGGTGCGAGGCGAGGGATGCGTCGAGAAGGACCCAACGGCTACACGGAAGAGGCTTCGGGGCCGCCTCGGAATGGTCCAAGCATCGGACGCGCTTGGGGCGACTACCAGTGACAACCCCTTATCCCGCGACGCGTCCGATACACAGATAGTTCCAAGGCGGCCGAGGAGCCTCACCGCATAGCAATCGGGGTGCGAGGCGAGGGATGCGGCGAGAAGGACCCAACGGCTAAACGGAAGAGGCTTCGGGGCCGCCTCGGAATGGTCCAAGCATCGGACGCGCTTGGGGCGACTACCAGTGACAACCCCTTATCCCGCGACGCGTCCGATACACAGATAGTTCCAAGGCGGCCGAGGAGCCTCACCGCATAGCAATCGGGGTGCGAGGCGAGGGATGCGGCGAGAAGGACCCAACGGCTAGACGGAAGAGGCTTCGGGTCCGCCTCGGAATGGTCCAAGCATCGGACGCGCTTGGGGCGACTACCAGTGACAACCCCTTATCCCGCGACGCGTCCGATACACAGATAGTTCCAAGGCGGCCGAGGAGCCTCACCGCATAGCAATCGGGGTGCGAGGCGAGGGATGCGGCGAGAAGGACCCAACGGCTAGACGGAAGAGGCTTCGGGTCCGCCTCGGAATGGTCCAAGCATCGGACGCGCTTGGGGCGACTACCAGTGACAACCCCTTATCCCGCGACGCGTCCGATACACAGATAGTTCCAAGGCGGCCGAGGAGCCTCACCGCATAGCAATCGGGGTGCGAGGCGAGGGATGCGGCGAGAAGGACCCAACGGCTAGACGGAAGAGGCTTCGGGTCCGCCTCGGAATGGTCCAAGCATCGGACGCGCTTGGGGCGACTACCAGTGACAACCCCTTATCCCGCGACGCGTCCGATACACAGATAGTTCCGAGGCGGCCGAGGAGCCTCACCGCATAGCAATCGGGGTGCGAGGCGAAGGATGCGGCGAGAAGGACCCAACGGCTAGACGGAAGAGGCTTCGGGTCCGCCTCGGAATGGTCCAAGCATCGGACGCGCTTGGGGCGACTACCAGTGACAACCCCTTATCCCGCGACGCGTCCGATACACAGATAGTTCCAAGGCGGCCGAGGAGCCTCACCGCATAGCAATCGGGGTGCGAGGCGAGGGATGCGGCGAGAAGGACCCAACGGCTAGACGGAAGAGGCTTCAGGGCCGCCTCGGAATGGTCCAAGCATCGAACGCGCTTGGGGCGACTACCAGTGACAACCCCTTATCCCGCGACGCGTCCGATACACAGATAGTTCCGAGGCGGCCGAGGAGCCTCACCGCATAGCAATCGGGGTGCGAGGCGAGGGATGCGGCGAGAAGGACCCAACGGCTAGACGGAAGAGGCTTCAGGGCCGCCTCGGAATGGTCCAAGCATCGGACGCGCTTGGGGCGACTACCAGTGACAACCCCTTATCCCGCGACGCGTCCGATACACAGATAGTTCCGAGGCGGCCGAGGAGC
Source organism: Cryptomeria japonica (assembly GCF_030272615.1). Taxonomy (NCBI): domain Eukaryota; kingdom Viridiplantae; phylum Streptophyta; class Pinopsida; order Cupressales; family Cupressaceae; genus Cryptomeria; species Cryptomeria japonica. The sequence goes on from NW_026729185.1 coordinate 109,841, forward strand.
CTCACCGCATAGCAATCGGGGTGCGAGGCGAGGGATGCGGCGAGAAGGACCCAACGGCTAGACGGAAGAGGCTTCAGGGCCGCCTCGGAATGGTCCAAGCATCGGACGCGCTTGGGGCGACTACCAATGACAACCCCTTATCCCGCGACGCGTCCGATACACAGATAGTTCCGAGGCGGCCGAGGAGCCTCACCGCATAGCAATCGGGGTGCGAGGCGAGGGATGCGGCGAGAAGGACCCAACGGCTAGACGGAAGAGGCTTCAGGGCCGCCTCGGAATGGTCCAAGCATCGGACGCGCTTGGGGCGACTACCAGTGACAACCCCTTATCCCGCGACGCGTCCGATACACAGATAGTTCCGAGGCGGCCGAGGAGCCTCACCGCATAGCAATCGGGGTGCGAGGCGAGGGATGCGGCGAGAAGGACCCAACGGCTAGACGGAAGAGGCTTCAGGGCCGCCTCGGAATGGTCCAAGCATCGGACGCGCTTGGGGCGACTACCGTTGCCAACCCCTTATCCCGCGATGCGTCTGATACACAGATAGTTCCGAGGCGGCCGAGGAGCCTCACCGCATAGCAATCGGGTTGCGAGGCAGATTATTGGGAAGGGAACCCCCTGGGATGCGGCTCAAGCAGTGCCCAAAGGGACTGGAATGCGGAATCACATCGAGAGACCCAAATGCTATACGAGGGCTCAAATCGAATTATCGATTTGGCCACGACATGGACGCATCGGAACGACTACCTTTGCCGAACCACTCGCAATTGCATCCATACCGAAACCAATAGACATTTCCGTTAGAGCCCTCGCATAGCATTCGGGAATCTCGCATGCCCCTCTAAATCGACCAATGCTGGCGCTCAATGAAAATCCGAGCGCTACCACCGTTCGAGCGCCAGCATTGGTCGAGTTAGAGGGGCACGGGGGAGAATGCTCCAGTCAACACCTCCCCTATATAAGTTATTTGTCCGATTCTCGCACAACCGTAGTCTGCCTCGTCGAATCAAACAACGGTCCCAGATTCCGACTTCCGTTCCGTAGAGACCCAAAAGCTAGATGGAGGCTCGCAAGAAAGAGAGTCGGCGCATAGCAATCGGGTTTCTCGAACGTTTAGGGACCGAGCTCACTTGCGGATAGGGCAAAATCCGCCAAGCAACCCAAAAGCTAGACGGGGGCTCGAATCGAATCGCCTAGGCGGCCACAACAACGACGTGTTGGATCGACTACCAGTGCCAAACCATTCAGCAAGACTAGTCTGTGTCGAGGCCGGATAGAGATTCTCAGAGAGCGCCCGCATAGCATTTAGGAGACCTGCCGCGTCCCTCACACTCGACAAATGGTGGTGCACGTTTATAAATCCGAGCGATCCCAACCCTTTCAAGCACCAACATCGGTCGAGATAGAGGGGCACGGAGGGGGCTGCGTGAGACAACACAGTCCCCTATATAAGTTATTTGTCCGATTCTCACACATCCGAAGAATGGTCATCAAATCGGACAACAGCCCAAACTTCCGACTTCCGTCCCAGAAAGCCCAAGAGCTATCTAAAACGTTCATGGCCGGAACTCGATCGCGGCTATACCAGTCCGCCAAGCAACCCAAAAGCTAGACTGGAGCTCTAGTCGAATCACCTCTGTGGCCATTGCAAGGACGTGTTGGAGCGACTACCATTGCCGAACCATTCCGCAGGTCGAGTCCATACCAAGGCCGCATAGAGATTCACGATGAGCTCCTGCATAGCAATCAGGAGACTTGCCGTGTCCATCACAATCGATAAATCCTGGTGCAAGATTTTTGCATCCGAGCGCTCCAACCAGTCGAGCACCAGCATCAATCGACATAAACGGGCACGGGGGGAGGATGCTCGAGAACACTACCTCCCCTATATAAGTTATTTGTCCGATTCTCAAGCAGCCGAAGTCTGGTCATCGAATCGGGTCAAAGACCACAACTTCCGACTTTACCCACAATGCAAGTCATCGAATCGAACATCGGCCCCCGAGTCGGACTCCATGCGTATGTCAGGTCATCGGACCCAAATTCCGCCTTCCTGCGCATGGCGGGCCATCAATATCAACTCGGTCATCGGACCCAAACTCCGCCTTTTTGCGTATGGCACGCCTTCAAATCGGTCATCGGACCCAAATTCCGCCTTCCTGTGCATGGCGGGCCATCAACATCAACTCGGTCATCGGACCCAAATTCCGCCTTTCTGCGCATGGCACGCCATCAACTCGGTCATCGGACCCAAATTCCGCCTTCCTGCGCATGGCAGGTCATCGGACACAAATTCAGACCTCGCCAATATGCCTACGTATCGAATCGGTCATCGGACCCAACTTCCGACTTCATCCATACTGTAGGGTCTTTGAGGTTGGCGCGGTGCGCTCAACCCAGGGAGTCGACCCATCGAAGCATACACCTCCCCTATATAAGCTATTTGTCCGATTCCCACACCTGTGTAGTTTGCACCTCTGACCAGGACATCGACCCCAACTTCCGAACTCGACTGCAACGACGGCACCAGCGCCTTGGTGCGCACCTTGCGACGCACAGTCCCAACATTCGCCTTCCTGCACATGGCAGGTCATCGGACCCAAATTCCGACCTCGCGAGTATGCCTACATATCGAATCGGTCATCGGACCCAACTTCCGACTTCATCCATACCGTAGGGTCTTTGAGGTTGGCGCGGTGCGCTCAACCCGGGGAGTCGACCCAACGAAGCATACACCTCCCCTATATAAGCTATTTGTCCGATTCCCACACCTGTGTAGTTTGCACCTCCGATCAAGACATCGACCCCAACTTCCGAACTCGCCTCCAACGACCGAACCAGCGCCTTGGTGCGCACCTTGCAACGCACAGTGCCAACATTCGCCTTCCTGCACGTGGCAGGTCATCGGACCCAAATTCCGACCTCGCGAGTATGCCTACATATCGAATCGGTCATCGGACCCAACTTCCGACTTCATCCATACCGTAGGGTCTTTGAGGTTGGCGCGGTGCGCTCAACCCGGGGAGTCGACCCAACGAAGCATACACCTCCCCTATATAAGCTATTTGTCCGATTCCCACACCTGTGTAGCTTGCACCTCCGATCAGGACATCGACCCCAACTTCCGAACTCGACTAAAAAGACCGCACCAGCGCCTTGGTGTGCACCTTGCAACGCACAGTGTCAACATTCGCCTTCCTGCACATGGCAGGTCATCGGACCCAAATTCCGACCTCATGAGCATACCTACTAATCGAATCGGTCATCGGACCCAACTTCCGACTTCATCCATACCGTAGGGTCTTTGAGGTTGGCGCGGTGCGCTCAACCTGGGGAGTCGACCCATCGAAGCATACACCTCCCCTATATAAGCTATTTGTCCGATTCCGACACCTGTGTAGTTTGCACCTCCGCTCAGGACATCGACCCCAACTTCCGAACTCGCCTGCAACGACCGAACCAGCGCCTTGGTGCGCACCAAAAGTGCGCACTTTTGGAGGGCACTTTTCTGCGCTCCAAAGGTGCGCACTTTTGGAGGGCACTTTTTGGAGGGCACTTTTCTGCGCTCCAAAGGTGCGCACTTTTGGAGGGCACTTTTTGGAGGGCACTTTTCTGCGCTCCAAAGGTGCGCACTTTTGGAGGGCACTTTTTGGAGGGCACTTTTCTGCGCTCCAAAGGTGCGCACTTTTGGAGGGCACTTTTTGGAGGGCACTTTTCTGCGCTCCAAAGGTGCGCACTTTTGGAGGGCACTTTTTGGAGGGCACTTTTCTGCGCTCCAAAGGTGCGCACTTTTGGAGGGCACTTTTTGGAGGGCACTTTTCTGCGCTCCAAAGGTGCGCACTTTTGGAGGGCACTTTTTGGAGGGCACTTTTCTGCGCTCCAAAGGTGCGCACTTTTGGAGGGCACTTTTTGGAGGGCACTTTTCTGCGCTCCAAAGGTGCGCACTTTTGGAGGGCACTTTTTGGAGGGCACTTTTCTGCGCTCCAAAGGTGCGCACTTTTGGAGGGCACTTTTTGGAGGGCACTTTTCTGCGCTCCAAAGGTGCGCACTTTTGGAGGGCACTTTTGTGCACTCCAAAGGTGCGCACTTTTGGAGGGCACTTTTCCTGTGCTCCAAAGGTGCACACCTAGGTGAGCACCTTCGACCACACCTTGTAGCACACCAAACTCTGACTTTCGACTTCATCCGCAATGCAGGGTCTTTGAGGTTGGCGCAATGCGCACAACCAGGGGAGTCGACCCATCAAACCCAACACCTCCCCTATATAAGCTATTTGTCTGATTCTCATACATGCGTAGCCTGCAGGAGCAATTAGGACATCGACCCCAACTTTCGGCTTCTAAACGAAAACAAGGTCTTTGAGGTTGGTGTAATGCGAACAACTAGGGGAGTCAACCCATCAAACCCAACACCTCCCCTATATAAGCTATTTGTCTGATTCTCATACATGTGTAGTCTACAGGAGCAATTAGGACATCGACCCCAACTTTTGACTTCTTAACGAAAACAAGGTCTTTGAGGTTGACGTAATGCGCACAACCAGGGGAGTCGACCCATCAAACCCAACACCTCCCCTATATAAGCTATTTGTCCGATTCTCATACATGTGTAGCCTGCAGGAGCCATTAGGACATTGACCCCAACTTTTGACTTCTTAACGAAAACAAGGTCTTTGAGGTTGGCGTAATGCGCACAACCAAGGGAGTTGACCCATCAAACCCAACACCTCCCCTATATAAGCTATTTGTCTGATTCTCATACATGTGTAGCCTGCAACAACGATTAGGACATCCACCCCAACTTCTGAATTCGTCTGCGTTGACCGCACCAAAGGTGCACGCCTTGGTGCTCACCAAAATCCGACTTCCGACTTCTTCTGCTATGCGGGGTCTTTGAGGTTGGCGCAGTGCGCACAACCAGGGGAGTCAACCCACCGAATGCAACACCTCCCCTATATAAGCTATTTGTCTGATTCTCATACATGCGTAGACTGCAGCAATGATTAGGACATCCACCCCAACTTTTGACTTCTTAAACAAGACAGGGTCTTTGAAGTTGGTGCAGTGCACACAACCAGGGGAGTCGACCCATCAAACGCAACACCTCCCCTATATAAAGCTATTTGTCCGATTCTCATACGTGTAGTCTGCAGCAGCGATTAGGACATCGACCCCAACTTCCGAATTCGTTTGCATTGACCGCACCAAAGGTGCACGCCTTGGTGTGCACCCTGGAGTGCACTTTGGTGCTCACCTCGGTGCACACTTTGGTGTGCACCTCGGTGTGCACCAAAGGTGCGCACCTTGGAGCGCACCAAAGGTGTACACTTTGGAGCGCACCACATAGGGTCTTTGAGAGGTTGGCGCAGTGCGCACACCAAGGTGGGTGTTGAGGTGCGTGCCGAGGTGGGTGGGTGCTAGGGTGCGCTCCATGGTGGGTGCCAGGGTGGGTGCGTGCTAGGGTGGATTCCAAAGAGGGTCATAGGGTGGGTGCCAAGGTGGGTTGGTGATATAGTGGGTTCAAAGGTGGGTACTAGGGTGGGTTCCAAGGTGGGTCACAAGTTGGGTGCCAGGATGCGTGGGTGTTAGGTTGGGTGCCAAGGTGGGCTCCTGCGTGGGTGGGTGCTAGGGTGGGTTTCAAGGTGGACGCGAGGGCGGGTGCCAAGGTGGGTAACAAGTTGGGTGTTAGGATGGGTGAGTGCTAGAGTGGGTGCCAAGGTGGGTGGGTGCTAAGGTGGATGCCAAGGTGGTTCACAGGGTGGGTGGGTTCTAGGGTGAGTTCCAAGGTGGGTCACAGGTTCAGTGCTAGGGTGGGTGTCAAGGCGGGTGTCGAGGTGCCTGGGTGCTAGGGTGTGGATGCCAATGTGGGTCATAGGGTGGGTACTAGGGTGGGCTGCAATGTGGGTGCCAAGGTGGGTAACATGCTCGGTGGGTTCTAAATTGGGTGCCAGGGTGGGTGTGCACCCACCTTGCCCGAGGTGGGTGCCAAGGTGCCAGTGTGGGTGGGTGCTAAGGTGGATGCCAAGGTGGGTGAGAAGGTGGGTGATAGGTTGAGTGGTAGGATGGGTGGGTGCCAAGATGGGTCACAGGGTGGGTGCAAGGGTGGGTAGGTGCTAGGGTTGGTGTCAGGGTGGGTGGGTGCTAGGTTGGGTTCCAAGGTGGGTGCGAGGGTGAGTGTCAAGGTGGGTCACAGGTTAGGTGCTAGGATGGGTGAGTGCTAGGGTGCAAAGGTGCCAGGGTGGGTGCTAGGATGGGTCGATGCTAGGGTGAGTGGCAAGGTGGGTCCACAAGTGTCAAGGTGGGTGCCGAGGTGGGTGCCAAGTCGGCGACTGCTATGGTGGATGCCAAGGTGGGTCACGGGGTGGGTGCCAAGTTGCTAGGTTGGGTTCCAAGGTGGGTGCCAACGTGGGTGCTAGGGTGCGTGGGTTAAAGGGTGTGTCACAACGTGGGTGCCAGGATGGGTGCGCACCCACACTGGCCAAGACGGGTGCGGGTGCAAGGTTGGGTTCCAAGCCCGGTCACAGGCTGGGTGCTAGGATGGGTGGGTGCCAAGGTGGGCACCAGGGTGGGTGCACCCACCCTGGCCAAGGTGGGTCACGGGGTGGGTCCTAGGGTGGGTAACGGGGTGGGTACTAAGGTGCGTGCCAAGGTGGGTCATAGGGTGGGTGCCAAGGTGGGCACCAGGGTGGGTGTGCACCAACCCTAGCCAGGGTAGGTCACGGGGTGGTTGTCGGGGTGGGCGTCAAGGAGCCAAGGTGGGTGGCAAGTAGCCAAGTTGCGTGCCAAGGTGGGTGTCGGGGTGGGTGCCAAGGATCCAAGGTGGGTGCCAAGGAACCAAGGTGGGTGTCTGGGTGGGTGCCGAGGTGGGAGCCAGGGTGGGTCCCAAGGTGAGTGCAAAGGTGGGTGCCAGGGTCAAGGTGAGTGCCAATGTGGGTTCCAAGGTGCCAGGGTCAGGGTGAGTGCCAATGTGGGTTCAAAGGTGCTAAGTTGGGTGCGAGGTTGGGTGCGAGGGTGGGTGGGTGCCAAGGTGTGCTAGGTGGAAGCCCGGGTGGGTCGGCATCCCATGGGTGTCGAGTTGGGTGCCTGATGGGTGCTTCTTGTCAAGTTTTAGTCGTCGGGACTCATTTCGAGCCTTAGAGGTCGTTTCTTGTCCGGTTGCCCTGTCTTCGACCTGGGAACCCAATTTTGGTCCTCGGGTCCCATTTTTTTTTGTCTCGCATCCCACTTTTGGCCTGTGGCCTTTTCGGGGTCGATTCTCGTTTTGGGCATCAGAGCATGTTTCTTCTCCTAAAACCCAATATTTGTTTATTAAGTCTCGGAACACATTTTTGTTCTCGTGGACCCATCATGGGTCTTGGAACGCATTTGTGGTCCTTGGGTCCCATTTTGCATCCCGAAACTTGTGTTTTGGTGCTTGATCCCTATTTTGGGTGCCCACCTTGCACCAAGTGCGCACCCGGGGCAAACCGAGCGCCTTGGTGCACCGGGGCAAGATCGAGCGTGCACCCGAGGCGCCCCGAACATGCACCAAGGTGCACTCGGCCCACATGTGAGCGCAGGTCGTTGCGCCCGAGGTGGTGTGTGGGCACCGCGTTGCAGACGGGACACTGCACGCACACGACGCCCCCTCCAGGTGCACGCACGTAGGCCGGGCCGGGTGCACACCCGACGCCCTAGCAAGGTGCGCGCACCCGGGCAGGGCTCACACTTGGCGAACGGGGCGCACTTCGCGAGGGAGGGTGTGCACCTCGACGGGGGTGGGTGGCCGGGGTGGATTCGCACGTGGGTCGCGGTTTGCTAAGTACACACTGCGACAAGCTCATAACGGGTGCGATCATACCAGCATTAGTGCACCGGATCCCATCAGAACTCCGCAGTTAAGCGCGCTTGGGCCGGAGTAGTACTGGGATGGGTGACCTCCCGGGAAGTCCCGGTGTTGCACCCTTTTTTAGTTTTTCGCCGGGCGTCGCAATGCTATTTGAATAAACCTTTTGCCCGTTTGCGTTCTCGTCGGGGCCGGGCCGGGCCGGGGTGCGCTGCCCGCACTACCGCGCGCGCGGGGGCGACACCGAGCGCGCACCCGAGGCACCCCGAGCACACAGGCCACGGTGCAACCCGGGCGTTGTGCGCGCACCCCGGTGCACCCGAGGTGCTGCGCGCGCACCCAGGTGAAATCGGTGTGCACCTCGGCCAGTGCGCGCTCGGTCGAGTCGCGCACGTTGGCCAAGGTGCACGGTGATGTTTCTTACTCTAAGGTTCCGCACCAGACGCCCGGGACAGGTGAGCGAAGCTGGGCGGGGCCGGGTGCGCGGCCGGGGCAGGTGCACGCAGCTGGAGAGAGCTTTGGAGCACACTTCGGAGCGCACCAATGATGCGCTCCATTCAAAAGTTTCCTGAAAAGGCAAAAAAAGTTGAGATTATAGAATTTCCCACTTGAGAGATTGTAAAAAAAAAAAATTTAAAATGAAGGAAACGCGGGTGCCAAGGTGTGCGCAGCCCAGCCAAGGTGTGCGCACCAAGGCGCCCACCCTGGCGAAGGTGCACGCAAGGTGCGCACCCGAGGCAAACCGGACAATTAACCCAACTTTCGACTTCGCGCGCACCTTGGAGCGCACTTCGGAGCGCTCCTTGGTGCGCACCAATCTTGGGCACCTCGGAGTGCACCATGGCGCCCACCAAGGTGCGCACCCGGGGCAAACCGAGCTCCGACTTCGTGCGCACCTTGGAGCGCACGAAAGGTGCGCACCATGGCGCCCACCAAGGTGCGCAGCCCAGCCAAGGCGTGCGCATCAAGGTGCGCACCCTGGCGAAGGTGCGCACCCGGGGCAAACCGAGCTCCGACTTCGTGCGCACCTTGGAGCGCACAAAAGGTGCGCAACCCAGCCAAGGTGTGCGCACCCCGGTCAAACCGAGCTCCGAATCGTGCGCACCAGAGGTGCACGCCATCGTGCGCACCTTGGAGCACACTTCGGAGCCCTCCTTGGTGCGCGCCGATGTTGCGCACCTCGGAGCGCACCCGGGGAAAACAATGCAATTAACCCGACTTTCGACTTCGTGGGCACCTCGGAGCGCTCTCGGGTTCGCACCTCGGAGCACACCGAGGTGCGCACCTTTGATGCGCTGCCTTCACCAATTTCCAGAAAAGGCAAGAAAACATTGAGAAGGTGTGCGCACCGAGGTGCCCACCCTGGCGAAGGTGCACGCGAGGTGCGCACCCGGGGCAAACCGGGCTCCGACTTCGTGCACGCCGCACCTTGGAGCACACTTCGGAGCGCTCCTTGGTGCGCACCAGGGCGCGCAACCCAGCCGAGGTGCCCACCCCGGCGAAGGTGCACGCGAGGTGCGCACCCGGGGCAAACCGGGCTCCGACTTCGTGCACGCCATGGTGCCCACCGCGGCGAAGGTGCACGCGAGGTGCGCACCCGGGGCAAACCGGGCTCCGACTTCGTGCACGCCGCACCTTGGAGCACACTTCGGAGCGCTCCTTGGTGCGCACCATGGTGCCCACCAGGGCGCGCAACCCCGCCGAAGGTGCACGCGAGGTGCGCACCCGGGGCAAACCGGGCTCCGACTTCGTGCACGCCGCACCTTGGAGCACACTTCGGAGCGCTCCTTGGTGCGCACCATGGTGCCCACCAGGGCGCGCAACCCCGCCGAAGGTGCACGCGAGGTGCGCACCCGGGGCAAACCGGGCTCCGACTTCGTGCACGCCATGGTGCGCACCGCGGCGAAGGTGCGCACCCGGGGCAAACCGGGCTCCGACTTCGTGCACGCCGCACCTTGGAGCACACTTCGGAGCGCTCCTTGGTGCGCACCAGGGCGCGCAACCCAGCCGAGGTGCCCACCCCGGCGAAGGTGCACGCGAGGTGCGTACCCGGGGCAAACCGGGCTCCGACTTCGTGCACGCCGCACCTTGGAGCACACTTCGGAGCGCTCCTTGGTGCGCACCATGGTGCCCACCAGGCCGCGCAACCCAGCCAAGGTGTGCGCACCAAGGTGCACGCGAGGTGCGCACCCGGGGCAAACCGGGGTCCGACTTCGTGCACGCCGCACCTTGGAGCACACATCGGGGCGCTCCCGGGTTCGCACCGGCGTTGCGCACCGTGGTGGGCACCTCGGAGCACACCAAGGTGGGCAGCGAGGTGCGCACCTTTGATGCGATGCCTTCACTAATTTCCATAAAAGGCAAAAAAAAAACGAGATTTTAAAATTTCCGTTTTGAAAGATAGTGAGAAAAAGGGAATGCTGGTGCCATCTTGAGCCCGCCCTGGTGCGCAGCCCAGCCAAGGTGTGCGCACCAAGGTGCCCACCCTGGCGAAGGTGCGCGCCCGGGCAATTAATCCAACTTCCAACTTCGCGCGCGCCAGGGTGGGAGCGCACCCAACAACCGGGCCTGGGAAGAGCCAATGCGAGAAACCCCACCAAACGCTCTGACAAAAAAAGAGGGGGCGCTCCAGTAACCCCGCTTCGGAGCGCACCCTGGGCAAACCCAGCCAAGGTGCCCACCCCGGCCAAGGTGCAGGCGAGGTGCGCACCCGGGGCAAACCGGGCTCCGACAACGTGCACGCCGCACCTTGGAGCACACTTCGTAGCGCTCCCGGGTGCGCACCTCAGAGCACACCAAGGTGGGCAGCGAGGTGCGCACCTTTGATGCGCTGCCTTCACTAATTTCCAGAAAAGGCAAAAAAAAAAGGAGATTTTAAAATTTCCGTTTTGAAAGATAGTGAAAAAAACGGAACGCGCGTGCCATCTTGAGCCCGCCCTGGTGCGCAGCCCAGGTAAGGTGCCCACCCTGGCAAAGGTGCGCACCCGGGCAATTAACCCTACTTCCGACTTCGTGCGCGCCAGGGTGGCAACCGGGCCTCGGAAGAGCCAATGCGAGAAACCCCACCAAACGCTCCGACAAAAAAAGAGGCGGCGCTCCAATAACCCCGCTTCGGAGCGCAGCCGGGGCAAACCCAGCCAAGGTGCCCACCCCGACGAAGGTGCACGCGAGGTGCGCACCCGGGGCAAACCGGGCTCCGACAACGTGCACGCAGCACCTTGGAGCACACTTCGAAGCACTCCCGGGTGCCCACCGGCGTTGCGCACCGTGGTGGGCAGCGAGGTGCGCACCTTTGATGCGCTGCCTTCACTAATTTCCAGAAAAAGGCAAAAAAAAATGAGATTTTAAAATTTCCGTTTTGAAAGATAGTGAAAAAAAAGGAACGCGGGTGCCATCTTGAGCCCGCCCTGGTGCGCAGCCCAGGCAAGGCATGCGCACCAAGGTGCCCACCCGAGGTGCACACCCGGGGCAAACCGGGCTCCGACTTCGTGCAGGCCGCACCTTGGAGCACACTTCGGAGCGCTCCTTGGTGCGCACCATGGTGCCCACCAGGGCGCGCAACCCAGCCAAGGTCTGCACACCAAGGTGCCCACCCCGGCGAAGGTGCACGCGAGGTGCGCACCCGGGGCAAACCGGGCTCCGACTTCGTGCACGCCATGGTGCCCACCGCGGCGAAGGTGCACGCGAGGTGCGCACCCGGGGCAAACCGGGCTCCGACTTCGTGCACGCCGCACCTTGGAGCACACTTCGGAGCGCTCCTTGGTGCGCACCATGGTGCCCACCAGGGCGCGCAACCCAGCCAAGGTGTGCGCACCAAGGTGCACGCGAGGTGCGCACCCGGGGCAAACCGGGGTCCGACTTCGTGCACGCCGCACCTTGGAGCACACATCGGAGCGCTCCCAGGTTCGCACCAGCGTTGCGCACCTTTGATGCGCTGCCTTCACTAATTTCAAGAAAAGGCAAAAAAAAACGAGATTTTAAAATTTCCGTTCTGAAAGATAGTGAAAAAAACGGAACGCGGGTGCCATCTTGAGCCCTTCCTGGTGCGCAGCCCAGGCAAGTTGTGCGCACCAAGGTGCCCACCCTGGCGGAGGTGCGCGCCCGGGGCAATCCGGGCTCCGACTTCGTGCACTGCATGGTGCCCACCAAGGCGCGCAACCCAGCCAAGGTGCCCACCGCAGCGAAGGTGCACGCGAGGTGCGCACCCGAGGTGCACACCCGGGGCAAACCGGGCTCCGACTTCGTGCACGCCGCACCTTGGAGCACACTTCAGAGCGCTCCTTGGTGCGCACCAGGGCGCGCAACCCAGCCGAGGTGCCCACCCCGGCGAAGGTGCACGCGAGGTGCGCACCCGGGGCAAACCGGGCTCCGACTTCGTGCACGCCATGGTGCCCACCGCGGCGAAGGTGCGCACCCGGGGCAAACCGGGCTCCGACTTCGTGCACGCCGCACCTTGGAGCACACTTCGGAGCGCTCCTTGGTGCGCACCATGGTGCCCACCAGGCCGCGCAACCCAGCCAAGGTGTGCGCACCAAGGTGCACGCGAGGTGCGCACCCGGGGCAAACCGGGGTCCGACTTCGTGCACGCCGCACCTTGGAGCACACATCGGGGCGCTCCCGGGTTCGCACCGGCGTTGCGCACCGTGGTGGGCACCTCGGAGCACACCAAGGTGGGCAGCGAGGTGCGCACCTTTGATGCGATGCCTTCACTAATTTCCATAAAAGGCAAAAAAAAAACGAGATTTTAAAATTTCCGTTTTGAAAGATAGTGAGAAAAAGGGAATGCTGGTGCCATCTTGAGCCCGCCCTGGTGCGCAGCCCAGCCAAGGTTTGCGCACC
>NW_026729185.1:132500-150000 GCF_030272615.1 Cryptomeria japonica
CCCGAAAACCACCGCACCGTCGATGCTCGCGACAGTCATGCCGTGAGACTGTGCACCGTGCACGCGACCGAGTAAGGCCACTCAGAGACATCCATTTCCCAGGCATATGCCCCCTACGCACTTTTGGTGGTGCACCCCGCACGAACAATCCCGCCTCGACCAGCCTGAACAATTCCCCTCTCGAAGGAAGGCCTCGGCCTTAATCGTCCACGACAAACAGCTCGACGAGGCATGAAGCACCCACGGGAGCCGGAGCATGACGATGCAGAGTCTCGGTTCACAGGAGCCTGGGAAGAACATCCCGTACGGAACCCTTTACCCGAAAACATCCGAACCGCACATGCTCGCGACAGTCCTGCCGTTAGAGAATGCACCGTGCACGCGACCGAGTAAGGCCACTCAGAGACATCCATTTCCCAGGTATATGCCCCCTACGCACTTTTGGTGGCGCAACTCGCACGAACAGTCCCACCTCGACCCCGTAAACAAGCTTTTTTGCCTCGAAGAGTTCGTCGGAGACGAAGAAGCAACCTTCAGTGCAAACGTAGCACTCTTTTGTGCAACCGCCCAAACAACGCCCCCTCTACCCTCTGTCGAAACACTCGGCATTGCTGCTCCCTAAGGTGAGCTTCTCCTCATAGGCAATTCCGCTCTTATCCGGTCACGTTTGTGTGCCCGAATTTCGCAAGGCAACCTCCATGGGACATGGAAAAGACTCGAGAAGAGAGCTCGCTCACGGGAGAGAGAAGCCAAGGAGACCACGAGAGTGCTGAGAGTGGGACAGCGCTGAATAGGCGGGAGAAGCCTGCGCGTATAAACGGAGATATATATCCAATTGCAACGAAGGAACGTGCCAAAGATCGAGAACAATGGCAGAAATGCTAGTAACGTGCACTTCGGGACCAACGCATCACCGGAAGACAACCGCCAAACATCGAAAGAGTCGCGATGCTCCGCAACCTACGTGCAAAGCGGTCGCACACCGGGTAAGGGAGTGAGAGCCCCAAACATAGCTGGGCGAGGCGCTCACTCCGCTCTTTAATATCTCGTTAATACCGCCAAGGAAATGGCACAAGCACACACACACAAGCATCCTCGGAAGAGGACAGTTCGAGTGACAGGTCAAATCCAAGAGTTCCGAAGACTACCTCCAGGAACAATCGGGAACAAGACCGATTACAAGTCGTCGAGTCTGTTACTGGGCGAACACGAGATGCGCACAGGAAATCGATCAGCCCTCACAATGGCCCAAGGCCAGAGATCGGACTGCTACGATTTACCCCAACAATCATCGTGCCACTCTTCGCAGAGAGGTGATAGACGCCAACGAGCCCGCGCATAGCAATCGAGGTGTAAAAAGGGCGTTGAAGGCAGGAAGCCTGGACGAAAGAGGCTACGAGGTCACCTCGAAGCGGTCTAAGAATCGGGCGCACTTGGGGCGACTACCAGTGCCAACCCCTTATCCCGCGGTGCGTCCGACACACAGAAATTTCCAAGGCGGCCAAGGAGCCTCCCCGCATAGCAATCGGGGTGTGAGGTTACGGATGCAGCATTGATAGCAATCGAGGTGTGAGGCGAAGGATGCAGAAGTGAGAGCCGAGGGATGTAGCAGAGATAGCAATCGGGGTGTGTGATGCAGAAGAGATAGCAATCGAGGTGTGCGGTGGGAAGGGCCCAGCAGCCAGAATGCATGAAGCGACGGATGAAGCAGTGATGACAACCGGGCTGTGAGGAGAGGAGGGATGCAGCCAAGAAAGCAATCAGGGCTCGAGGCAAGGGATGCATCAAGGATAGCAATCATGTTGTGAGGCGAGATTCCAAAGGCTAAACGTGAGAGGCTGCAGGGTCGACTCAGAGAGGTCTATGCATGTGAGAGGCTGAAAGCAAGGTCGACTCGGAGCGGTCTATGCATCGGGCGCGCTTGGGGCGACTACCAGTGCCAACCCCTTATCCCGCGACGCGTCCGACAAAGAGAACGTTCCAAGGCGGCAGAGGAGGTTACCAGCCGAAGGATGCAGTAGCAATAACAGGTATAGTTCCGCGGCGGCCGAGAAGACTCACCGCATAGGAATCGGGATGCGAGGCGAGGGATGCGGCGGGAAGGCCCCGACGGCTAAACGGAAGAGGCTGCAGGGCCGCCTCGGAATGGTCCAAGCATCGGATGCGATTGGGACGACTACCAGTGCCAACCCCTTATCCCGCGATGCGTCCGATACACAGATAGTTCCAAGGCGGCCGAGGAGCCTCACCGCATATCAATCGGGGTGCGAGGCGAGGGATGGGGCGGGAAGGCCCCAACGGCTAGACGGAAGAGGCTTCAGGGCCACCTCGGAATGGTCCAAGCATCGGACGCGCTTGGGGCGACTGCCAGTGCCAACCCCTTATCCCGCGATGCGTCCGATACACAGATGGTTCCAAGGCGGCCGAGGAGCCTCACCGCATAGCAATCGGGGGTGCGAGGCGAGGGATGGGGCGGGAAGGCCCCAACGGCTAGACGGAAGAGGCTTCAGGGCCGCCTAGGAATGGTCCAAGCATCGGACACGCTTGGGGCGACTACCAGTGACAGCCCCCTATCCCGCGATGCGTCCGATACGAAGATGGTTCCAAGGCGGCCGAGGAGCCTCACCGCATAGCAATCGGGGTGCGAGGTGGGGGATGCGGCGAGATGGCCCCAACGGCTAGACGGAAGAGGCCACAGGGCCGCGTCGGAATAGTCCAAGCATCGGACGCGCTTGGGGCGACTACCAGTGACAACCCCTTATCCCGCGATGCGTCCGATACGAAGATAGTTCCAAGGCGGCCGAGGAGCCTCACCGCATAGCAATCGGGGTGCGAGGTGGGGGATGCGGCGAGATGGCCCCAACGGCTAGACGGAAGAGGCTGCAGGGCCGCCTCGGAATAGTCCAAGCATCGGACGCGCTTGGGGCCACTACCAGTGACAACCCCTTATCCCGCGATGCGTCCGATACGAAGATAGTTCCAAGGCGGCCGAAGAGCCTCACCGCATAGCAATCGGGGTGCGAGGTGGGGGATGCGGCGAGATGGCCCCAACGGCTAGACGGAAGAGGCCACAGGGCCGCCTCGGAATAGTCCAAGCATCGGACGCGCTTGGGGCGACTACCAGTGACAACCCCTTATCCCGCGATGCGTCCGATACGAAGATAGTTCCCAGGCGGCCGAGGAGCCTCACCGCATAGCAATCGGGGTGCGAGGCGAGGGATGCGGCGAGATGGCCCCAAAGGCTAGACGGAAGAGGCTGCAGGGCTGCCTCGGAATAGTCCAAGCATCGGACGCGCTTGGGGCGACTACCACTGCCAACCCCTTATCCCGCGATGCGTCCGATACACAGATAGTTCCGAGGCGGCCGAGGAGGTGGGGGATGCAGCGAGATGGCCCCAACGGCTAGACGGAAGAGGCTGCAGGGCCGCCTCGGAATAGTCCAAGCATCGGACGCGCTTGGGGCGACTACCAGTGACAACCCCTTATCCCGCGATGCGTCCGATACACAGATAGTTCCGAGGCGGCCAAGGAGCCTCACCGCATAGCAATCGTGGTGCGAGGTGGGGGATGCGGCGAGATGGCCCCAACGGCTAGACGGAAGAGGCTGCAGGGCCGCCTCGGAATGGTCCAAGCATCGGATGCGCTTGGGGCGACTACCACTGCCAACCCCTTATCCCGCGATGCGTCCGATACACAGATAGTTCCAAGGCGGCCGAGGAGCCTCACAGCATAGCAATCAGGGTGCGAGGCGAGGGATGCGGCGAGAAAGCCCCAACGGCTAGAGGGAAGAGGCTTCAGGTCCGCCTCGGAATGGTCCAAGCATCGGACGCGCTTGGGGCGACTACCAGTGACAACCCCTTATCCCGCGACGCGTCCGATACACAGATAGTTCCAAGGCGGCCGAGGAGCCTCACCGCATAGCAATCGGGGTGCGAGGCGAGGGATGCGGCGAGAAGGACCCAACGGCTACACGGAAGAGGCTTCGGGGCCGCCTCGGAATGGTCCAAGCATCGGACGCGCTTGGGGCGACTACCAGTGACAACCCCTTATCCCGCGACGCGTCCGATACACAGATAGTTCCAAGGCGGCCGAGGAGCCTCACCGCATAGCAATCGGGGTGCGAGGCGAGGGATGCGGCGAGAAGGACCCAACGGCTACACGGAAGAGGCTTCGGGGCCGCCTCGGAATGGTCCAAGCATCGGACGCGCTTGGGGCGACTACCAGTGACAACCCCTTATCCCGCGACGCGTCCGATACACAGATAGTTCCAAGGCGGCCGAGGAGCCTCACCGCATAGCAATCGGGGTGCGAGGCGAGGGATGCGGCGAGAAGGACCCAACGGCTAGACGGAAGAGGCTTCGGGTCCGCCTCGGAATGGTCCAAGCATCGGACGCGCTTGGGGCGACTACCAGTGACAACCCCTTATCCCGCGACGCGTCCGATACACAGATAGTTCCAAGGCGGCCGAGGAGCCTCACCGCATAGCAATCGGGGTGCGAGGCGAGGGATGCGGCGAGAAGGACCCAACGGCTAGACGGAAGAGGCTTCGGGTCCGCCTCGGAATGGTCCAAGCATCGGACGCGCTTGGGGCGACTACCAGTGACAACCCCTTATCCCGCGACGCGTCCGATACACAGATAGTTCCGAGGCGGCCGAGGAGCCTCACCGCATAGCAATTGGGGTGCGAGGCGAAGGATGCGGCGAGAAGGACCCAACGGCTAGACGGAAGAGGCTTCGGGTCCGCCTCGGAATGGTCCAAGCATCGGACGCGCTTGGGGCGACTACCAGTGACAACCCCTTATCCCGCGACGCGTCCGATACACAGATAGTTCCAAGGCGGCCGAGGAGCCTCACCGCATAGCAATCGGGGTGCGAGGCGAGGGATGCGGCGAGAAGGACCCAACGGCTAGACGGAAGAGGCTTCAGGGCCGCCTCGGAATGGTCCAAGCATCGAACGCGCTTGGGGCGACTACCAGTGACAACCCCTTATCCCGCGACGCGTCCGATACACAGATAGTTCCGAGGCGGCCGAGGAGCCTCACCGCATAGCAATCGGGGTGCGAGGCGAGGGATGCGGCGAGAAGGACCCAACGGCTAGACGGAAGAGGCTTCAGGGCCGCCTCGGAATGGTCCAAGCATCGGACGCGCTTGGGGCGACTACCAGTGACAACCCCTTATCCCGCGACGCGTCCGATACACAGATAGTTCCGAGGCGGCCGAGGAGCCTCACCGCATAGCAATCGGGGTGCGAGGCGAGGGATGCGGCGAGAAGGACCCAACGGCTAGACGGAAGAGGCTTCAGGGCCGCCTCGGAATGGTCCAAGCATCGGACGCGCTTGGGGCGACTACCAATGACAACCCCTTATCCCGCGACGCGTCCGATACACAGATAGTTCCGAGGCGGCCGAGGAGCCTCACCGCATAGCAATCGGGGTGCGAGGCGAGGGATGCGGCGAGAAGGACCCAACGGCTAGACGGAAGAGGCTTCAGGGCCGCCTCGGAATGGTCCAAGCATCGGACGCGCTTGGGGCGACTACCAGTGACAACCCCTTATCCCGCGACGCGTCCGATACACAGATAGTTCCGAGGCGGCCGAGGAGCCTCACCGCATAGCAATCGGGGTGCGAGGCGAGGGATGCGGCGAGAAGGACCCAACGGCTAGACGGAAGAGGCTTCAGGGCCGCCTCGGAATGGTCCAAGCATCGGACGCGCTTGGGGCGACTACCGTTGCCAACCCCTTATCCCGCGATGCGTCTGATACACAGATAGTTCCGAGGCGGCCGAGGAGCCTCACCGCATAGCAATCGGGTTGCGAGGCAGATTATTGGGAAGGGAACCCCCTGGGATGCGGCTCAAGCAGTGCCCAAAGGGACTGGAATGCGGAATCACATCGAGAGACCCAAATGCTATACGAGGGCTCAAATCGAATTATCGATTTGGCCACGACATGGACGCATCGGAACGACTACCTTTGCCGAACCACTCGCAATTGCATCCATACCGAAACCAATAGACATTTCCGTTAGAGCCCTCGCATAGCATTCGGGAATCTCGCATGCCCCTCTAAATCGACCAATGCTGGCGCTCAATGAAAATCCGAGCGCTACCACCGTTCGAGCGCCAGCATTGGTCGAGTTAGAGGGGCACGGGGGAGAATGCTCCAGTCAACACCTCCCCTATATAAGTTATTTGTCCGATTCTCGCACAACCGTAGTCTGCCTCGTCGAATCAAACAACGGTCCCAGATTCCGACTTCCGTTCCGTAGAGACCCAAAAGCTAGATGGAGGCTCGCAAGAAAGAGAGTCGGCGCATAGCAATCGGGTTTCTCGAACGTTTAGGGACCGAGCTCACTTGCGGATAGGGCAAAATCCGCCAAGCAACCCAAAAGCTAGACGGGGGCTCGAATCGAATCGCCTAGGCGGCCACAACAACGACGTGTTGGATCGACTACCAGTGCCAAACCATTCAGCAAGACTAGTCTGTGTCGAGGCCGGATAGAGATTCTCAGAGAGCGCCCGCATAGCATTTAGGAGACCTGCCGCGTCCCTCACACTCGACAAATGGTGGTGCACGTTTATAAATCCGAGCGATCCCAACCCTTTCAAGCACCAACATCGGTCGAGATAGAGGGGCACGGAGGGGGCTGCGTGAGACAACACAGTCCCCTATATAAGTTATTTGTCCGATTCTCACACATCCGAAGAATGGTCATCAAATCGGACAACAGCCCAAACTTCCGACTTCCGTCCCAGAAAGCCCAAGAGCTATCTAAAACGTTCATGGCCGGAACTCGATCGCGGCTATACCAGTCCGCCAAGCAACCCAAAAGCTAGACTGGAGCTCTAGTCGAATCACCTCTGTGGCCATTGCAAGGACGTGTTGGAGCGACTACCATTGCCGAACCATTCCGCAGGTCGAGTCCATACCAAGGCCGCATAGAGATTCACGATGAGCTCCTGCATAGCAATCAGGAGACTTGCCGTGTCCATCACAATCGATAAATCCTGGTGCAAGATTTTTGCATCCGAGCGCTCCAACCAGTCGAGCACCAGCATCAATCGACATAAACGGGCACGGGGGGAGGATGCTCGAGAACACTACCTCCCCTATATAAGTTATTTGTCCGATTCTCAAGCAGCCGAAGTCTGGTCATCGAATCGGGTCAAAGACCACAACTTCCGACTTTACCCACAATGCAAGTCATCGAATCGAACATCGGCCCCCGAGTCGGACTCCATGCGTATGTCAGGTCATCGGACCCAAATTCCGCCTTCCTGCGCATGGCGGGCCATCAATATCAACTCGGTCATCGGACCCAAACTCCGCCTTTTTGCGTATGGCACGCCTTCAAATCGGTCATCGGACCCAAATTCCGCCTTCCTGTGCATGGCGGGCCATCAACATCAACTCGGTCATCGGACCCAAATTCCGCCTTTCTGCGCATGGCACGCCATCAACTCGGTCATCGGACCCAAATTCCGCCTTCCTGCGCATGGCAGGTCATCGGACACAAATTCAGACCTCGCCAATATGCCTACGTATCGAATCGGTCATCGGACCCAACTTCCGACTTCATCCATACTGTAGGGTCTTTGAGGTTGGCGCGGTGCGCTCAACCCAGGGAGTCGACCCATCGAAGCATACACCTCCCCTATATAAGCTATTTGTCCGATTCCCACACCTGTGTAGTTTGCACCTCTGACCAGGACATCGACCCCAACTTCCGAACTCGACTGCAACGACGGCACCAGCGCCTTGGTGCGCACCTTGCGACGCACAGTCCCAACATTCGCCTTCCTGCACATGGCAGGTCATCGGACCCAAATTCCGACCTCGCGAGTATGCCTACATATCGAATCGGTCATCGGACCCAACTTCCGACTTCATCCATACCGTAGGGTCTTTGAGGTTGGCGCGGTGCGCTCAACCCGGGGAGTCGACCCAACGAAGCATACACCTCCCCTATATAAGCTATTTGTCCGATTCCCACACCTGTGTAGTTTGCACCTCCGATCAAGACATCGACCCCAACTTCCGAACTCGCCTCCAACGACCGAACCAGCGCCTTGGTGCGCACCTTGCAACGCACAGTGCCAACATTCGCCTTCCTGCACGTGGCAGGTCATCGGACCCAAATTCCGACCTCGCGAGTATGCCTACATATCGAATCGGTCATCGGACCCAACTTCCGACTTCATCCATACCGTAGGGTCTTTGAGGTTGGCGCGGTGCGCTCAACCCGGGGAGTCGACCCAACGAAGCATACACCTCCCCTATATAAGCTATTTGTCCGATTCCCACACCTGTGTAGCTTGCACCTCCGATCAGGACATCGACCCCAACTTCCGAACTCGACTAAAAAGACCGCACCAGCGCCTTGGTGTGCACCTTGCAACGCACAGTGTCAACATTCGCCTTCCTGCACATGGCAGGTCATCGGACCCAAATTCCGACCTCATGAGCATACCTACTAATCGAATCGGTCATCGGACCCAACTTCCGACTTCATCCATACCGTAGGGTCTTTGAGGTTGGCGCGGTGCGCTCAACCTGGGGAGTCGACCCATCGAAGCATACACCTCCCCTATATAAGCTATTTGTCCGATTCCGACACCTGTGTAGTTTGCACCTCCGCTCAGGACATCGACCCCAACTTCCGAACTCGCCTGCAACGACCGAACCAGCGCCTTGGTGCGCACCAAAAGTGCGCACTTTTGGAGGGCACTTTTCTGCGCTCCAAAGGTGCGCACTTTTGGAGGGCACTTTTTGGAGGGCACTTTTCTGCGCTCCAAAGGTGCGCACTTTTGGAGGGCACTTTTTGGAGGGCACTTTTCTGCGCTCCAAAGGTGCGCACTTTTGGAGGGCACTTTTTGGAGGGCACTTTTCTGCGCTCCAAAGGTGCGCACTTTTGGAGGGCACTTTTTGGAGGGCACTTTTCTGCGCTCCAAAGGTGCGCACTTTTGGAGGGCACTTTTTGGAGGGCACTTTTCTGCGCTCCAAAGGTGCGCACTTTTGGAGGGCACTTTTTGGAGGGCACTTTTCTGCGCTCCAAAGGTGCGCACTTTTGGAGGGCACTTTTTGGAGGGCACTTTTCTGCGCTCCAAAGGTGCGCACTTTTGGAGGGCACTTTTTGGAGGGCACTTTTCTGCGCTCCAAAGGTGCGCACTTTTGGAGGGCACTTTTTGGAGGGCACTTTTCTGCGCTCCAAAGGTGCGCACTTTTGGAGGGCACTTTTTGGAGGGCACTTTTCTGCGCTCCAAAGGTGCGCACTTTTGGAGGGCACTTTTGTGCACTCCAAAGGTGCGCACTTTTGGAGGGCACTTTTCCTGTGCTCCAAAGGTGCACACCTAGGTGAGCACCTTCGACCACACCTTGTAGCACACCAAACTCTGACTTTCGACTTCATCCGCAATGCAGGGTCTTTGAGGTTGGCGCAATGCGCACAACCAGGGGAGTCGACCCATCAAACCCAACACCTCCCCTATATAAGCTATTTGTCTGATTCTCATACATGCGTAGCCTGCAGGAGCAATTAGGACATCGACCCCAACTTTCGGCTTCTAAACGAAAACAAGGTCTTTGAGGTTGGTGTAATGCGAACAACTAGGGGAGTCAACCCATCAAACCCAACACCTCCCCTATATAAGCTATTTGTCTGATTCTCATACATGTGTAGTCTACAGGAGCAATTAGGACATCGACCCCAACTTTTGACTTCTTAACGAAAACAAGGTCTTTGAGGTTGACGTAATGCGCACAACCAGGGGAGTCGACCCATCAAACCCAACACCTCCCCTATATAAGCTATTTGTCCGATTCTCATACATGTGTAGCCTGCAGGAGCCATTAGGACATTGACCCCAACTTTTGACTTCTTAACGAAAACAAGGTCTTTGAGGTTGGCGTAATGCGCACAACCAAGGGAGTTGACCCATCAAACCCAACACCTCCCCTATATAAGCTATTTGTCTGATTCTCATACATGTGTAGCCTGCAACAACGATTAGGACATCCACCCCAACTTCTGAATTCGTCTGCGTTGACCGCACCAAAGGTGCACGCCTTGGTGCTCACCAAAATCCGACTTCCGACTTCTTCTGCTATGCGGGGTCTTTGAGGTTGGCGCAGTGCGCACAACCAGGGGAGTCAACCCACCGAATGCAACACCTCCCCTATATAAGCTATTTGTCTGATTCTCATACATGCGTAGACTGCAGCAATGATTAGGACATCCACCCCAACTTTTGACTTCTTAAACAAGACAGGGTCTTTGAAGTTGGTGCAGTGCACACAACCAGGGGAGTCGACCCATCAAACGCAACACCTCCCCTATATAAAGCTATTTGTCCGATTCTCATACGTGTAGTCTGCAGCAGCGATTAGGACATCGACCCCAACTTCCGAATTCGTTTGCATTGACCGCACCAAAGGTGCACGCCTTGGTGTGCACCCTGGAGTGCACTTTGGTGCTCACCTCGGTGCACACTTTGGTGTGCACCTCGGTGTGCACCAAAGGTGCGCACCTTGGAGCGCACCAAAGGTGTACACTTTGGAGCGCACCACATAGGGTCTTTGAGAGGTTGGCGCAGTGCGCACACCAAGGTGGGTGTTGAGGTGCGTGCCGAGGTGGGTGGGTGCTAGGGTGCGCTCCATGGTGGGTGCCAGGGTGGGTGCGTGCTAGGGTGGATTCCAAAGAGGGTCATAGGGTGGGTGCCAAGGTGGGTTGGTGATATAGTGGGTTCAAAGGTGGGTACTAGGGTGGGTTCCAAGGTGGGTCACAAGTTGGGTGCCAGGATGCGTGGGTGTTAGGTTGGGTGCCAAGGTGGGCTCCTGCGTGGGTGGGTGCTAGGGTGGGTTTCAAGGTGGACGCGAGGGCGGGTGCCAAGGTGGGTAACAAGTTGGGTGTTAGGATGGGTGAGTGCTAGAGTGGGTGCCAAGGTGGGTGGGTGCTAAGGTGGATGCCAAGGTGGTTCACAGGGTGGGTGGGTTCTAGGGTGAGTTCCAAGGTGGGTCACAGGTTCAGTGCTAGGGTGGGTGTCAAGGCGGGTGTCGAGGTGCCTGGGTGCTAGGGTGTGGATGCCAATGTGGGTCATAGGGTGGGTACTAGGGTGGGCTGCAATGTGGGTGCCAAGGTGGGTAACATGCTCGGTGGGTTCTAAATTGGGTGCCAGGGTGGGTGTGCACCCACCTTGCCCGAGGTGGGTGCCAAGGTGCCAGTGTGGGTGGGTGCTAAGGTGGATGCCAAGGTGGGTGAGAAGGTGGGTGATAGGTTGAGTGGTAGGATGGGTGGGTGCCAAGATGGGTCACAGGGTGGGTGCAAGGGTGGGTAGGTGCTAGGGTTGGTGTCAGGGTGGGTGGGTGCTAGGTTGGGTTCCAAGGTGGGTGCGAGGGTGAGTGTCAAGGTGGGTCACAGGTTAGGTGCTAGGATGGGTGAGTGCTAGGGTGCAAAGGTGCCAGGGTGGGTGCTAGGATGGGTCGATGCTAGGGTGAGTGGCAAGGTGGGTCCACAAGTGTCAAGGTGGGTGCCGAGGTGGGTGCCAAGTCGGCGACTGCTATGGTGGATGCCAAGGTGGGTCACGGGGTGGGTGCCAAGTTGCTAGGTTGGGTTCCAAGGTGGGTGCCAACGTGGGTGCTAGGGTGCGTGGGTTAAAGGGTGTGTCACAACGTGGGTGCCAGGATGGGTGCGCACCCACACTGGCCAAGACGGGTGCGGGTGCAAGGTTGGGTTCCAAGCCCGGTCACAGGCTGGGTGCTAGGATGGGTGGGTGCCAAGGTGGGCACCAGGGTGGGTGCACCCACCCTGGCCAAGGTGGGTCACGGGGTGGGTCCTAGGGTGGGTAACGGGGTGGGTACTAAGGTGCGTGCCAAGGTGGGTCATAGGGTGGGTGCCAAGGTGGGCACCAGGGTGGGTGTGCACCAACCCTAGCCAGGGTAGGTCACGGGGTGGTTGTCGGGGTGGGCGTCAAGGAGCCAAGGTGGGTGGCAAGTAGCCAAGTTGCGTGCCAAGGTGGGTGTCGGGGTGGGTGCCAAGGATCCAAGGTGGGTGCCAAGGAACCAAGGTGGGTGTCTGGGTGGGTGCCGAGGTGGGAGCCAGGGTGGGTCCCAAGGTGAGTGCAAAGGTGGGTGCCAGGGTCAAGGTGAGTGCCAATGTGGGTTCCAAGGTGCCAGGGTCAGGGTGAGTGCCAATGTGGGTTCAAAGGTGCTAAGTTGGGTGCGAGGTTGGGTGCGAGGGTGGGTGGGTGCCAAGGTGTGCTAGGTGGAAGCCCGGGTGGGTCGGCATCCCATGGGTGTCGAGTTGGGTGCCTGATGGGTGCTTCTTGTCAAGTTTTAGTCGTCGGGACTCATTTCGAGCCTTAGAGGTCGTTTCTTGTCCGGTTGCCCTGTCTTCGACCTGGGAACCCAATTTTGGTCCTCGGGTCCCATTTTTTTTTGTCTCGCATCCCACTTTTGGCCTGTGGCCTTTTCGGGGTCGATTCTCGTTTTGGGCATCAGAGCATGTTTCTTCTCCTAAAACCCAATATTTGTTTATTAAGTCTCGGAACACATTTTTGTTCTCGTGGACCCATCATGGGTCTTGGAACGCATTTGTGGTCCTTGGGTCCCATTTTGCATCCCGAAACTTGTGTTTTGGTGCTTGATCCCTATTTTGGGTGCCCACCTTGCACCAAGTGCGCACCCGGGGCAAACCGAGCGCCTTGGTGCACCGGGGCAAGATCGAGCGTGCACCCGAGGCGCCCCGAACATGCACCAAGGTGCACTCGGCCCACATGTGAGCGCAGGTCGTTGCGCCCGAGGTGGTGTGTGGGCACCGCGTTGCAGACGGGACACTGCACGCACACGACGCCCCCTCCAGGTGCACGCACGTAGGCCGGGCCGGGTGCACACCCGACGCCCTAGCAAGGTGCGCGCACCCGGGCAGGGCTCACACTTGGCGAACGGGGCGCACTTCGCGAGGGAGGGTGTGCACCTCGACGGGGGTGGGTGGCCGGGGTGGATTCGCACGTGGGTCGCGGTTTGCTAAGTACACACTGCGACAAGCTCATAACGGGTGCGATCATACCAGCATTAGTGCACCGGATCCCATCAGAACTCCGCAGTTAAGCGCGCTTGGGCCGGAGTAGTACTGGGATGGGTGACCTCCCGGGAAGTCCCGGTGTTGCACCCTTTTTTAGTTTTTCGCCGGGCGTCGCAATGCTATTTGAATAAACCTTTTGCCCGTTTGCGTTCTCGTCGGGGCCGGGCCGGGCCGGGGTGCGCTGCCCGCACTACCGCGCGCGCGGGGGCGACACCGAGCGCGCACCCGAGGCGCCCCGAGCACACAGGCCACGGTGCAACCCGGGCGTTGTGCGCGCACCCCGGTGCGCCCGAGGTGCTGCGCGCGCACCCAGGTGAAATCGGTGTGCACCTCGGCCAGTGCGCGCTCGGTCGAGTCGCGCACGTTGGCCAAGGTGCACGGTGATGTTTCTTACTCTAAGGTTCCGCACCAGACGCCCGGGACAGGTGAGCGAAGCTGGGCGGGGCCGGGTGCGCGGCCGGGGCAGGTGCACGCAGCTGGAGAGAGCTTTGGAGCACACTTCGGAGCGCACCAATGATGCGCTCCATTCAAAAGTTTCCTGAAAAGGCAAAAAAAGTTGAGATTATAGAATTTCCCACTTGAGAGATTGTAAAAAAAAAAAATTTAAAATGAAGGAAACGCGGGTGCCAAGGTGTGCGCAGCCCAGCCAAGGTGTGCGCACCAAGGCGCCCACCCTGGCGAAGGTGCACGCAAGGTGCGCACCCGAGGCAAACCGGACAATTAACCCAACTTTCGACTTCGCGCGCACCTTGGAGCGCACTTCGGAGCGCTCCTTGGTGCGCACCAATCTTGGGCACCTCGGAGTGCACCATGGCGCCCACCAAGGTGCGCACCCGGGGCAAACCGAGCTCCGACTTCGTGCGCACCTTGGAGCGCACGAAAGGTGCGCACCATGGCGCCCACCAAGGTGCGCAGCCCAGCCAAGGCGTGCGCATCAAGGTGCGCACCCTGGCGAAGGTGCGCACCCGGGGCAAACCGAGCTCCGACTTCGTGCGCACCTTGGAGCGCACAAAAGGTGCGCAACCCAGCCAAGGTGTGCGCACCCCGGTCAAACCGAGCTCCGAATCGTGCGCACCAGAGGTGCACGCCATCGTGCGCACCTTGGAGCACACTTCGGAGCCCTCCTTGGTGCGCGCCGATGTTGCGCACCTCGGAGCGCACCCGGGGAAAACAATGCAATTAACCCGACTTTCGACTTCGTGGGCACCTCGGAGCGCTCTCGGGTTCGCACCTCGGAGCACACCGAGGTGCGCACCTTTGATGCGCTGCCTTCACCAATTTCCAGAAAAGGCAAGAAAACATTGAGAAGGTGTGCGCACCGAGGTGCCCACCCTGGCGAAGGTGCACGCGAGGTGCGCACCCGGGGCAAACCGGGCTCCGACTTCGTGCACGCCGCACCTTGGAGCACACTTCGGAGCGCTCCTTGGTGCGCACCAGGGCGCGCAACCCAGCCGAGGTGCCCACCCCGGCGAAGGTGCACGCGAGGTGCGCACCCGGGGCAAACCGGGCTCCGACTTCGTGCACGCCATGGTGCCCACCGCGGCGAAGGTGCACGCGAGGTGCGCACCCGGGGCAAACCGGGCTCCGACTTCGTGCACGCCGCACCTTGGAGCACACTTCGGAGCGCTCCTTGGTGCGCACCATGGTGCCCACCAGGGCGCGCAACCCCGCCGAAGGTGCACGCGAGGTGCGCACCCGGGGCAAACCGGGCTCCGACTTCGTGCACGCCGCACCTTGGAGCACACTTCGGAGCGCTCCTTGGTGCGCACCATGGTGCCCACCAGGGCGCGCAACCCCGCCGAAGGTGCACGCGAGGTGCGCACCCGGGGCAAACCGGGCTCCGACTTCGTGCACGCCATGGTGCGCACCGCGGCGAAGGTGCGCACCCGGGGCAAACCGGGCTCCGACTTCGTGCACGCCGCACCTTGGAGCACACTTCGGAGCGCTCCTTGGTGCGCACCAGGGCGCGCAACCCAGCCGAGGTGCCCACCCCGGCGAAGGTGCACGCGAGGTGCGTACCCGGGGCAAACCGGGCTCCGACTTCGTGCACGCCGCACCTTGGAGCACACTTCGGAGCGCTCCTTGGTGCGCACCATGGTGCCCACCAGGCCGCGCAACCCAGCCAAGGTGTGCGCACCAAGGTGCACGCGAGGTGCGCACCCGGGGCAAACCGGGGTCCGACTTCGTGCACGCCGCACCTTGGAGCACACATCGGGGCGCTCCCGGGTTCGCACCGGCGTTGCGCACCGTGGTGGGCACCTCGGAGCACACCAAGGTGGGCAGCGAGGTGCGCACCTTTGATGCGATGCCTTCACTAATTTCCATAAAAGGCAAAAAAAAAACGAGATTTTAAAATTTCCGTTTTGAAAGATAGTGAGAAAAAGGGAATGCTGGTGCCATCTTGAGCCCGCCCTGGTGCGCAGCCCAGCCAAGGTGTGCGCACCAAGGTGCCCACCCTGGCGAAGGTGCGCGCCCGGGCAATTAACCCAACTTCCAACTTCGCGCGCGCCAGGGTGGGAGCGCACCCAACAACCGGGCCTGGGAAGAGCCAATGCGAGAAACCCCACCAAACGCTCTGACAAAAAAAGAGGGGGCGCTCCAGTAACCCCGCTTCGGAGCGCACCCTGGGCAAACCCAGCCAAGGTGCCCACCCCGGCCAAGGTGCAGGCGAGGTGCGCACCCGGGGCAAACCGGGCTCCGACAACGTGCACGCCGCACCTTGGAGCACACTTCGTAGCGCTCCCGGGTGCGCACCTCAGAGCACACCAAGGTGGGCAGCGAGGTGCGCACCTTTGATGCGCTGCCTTCACTAATTTCCAGAAAAGGCAAAAAAAAAAGGAGATTTTAAAATTTCCGTTTTGAAAGATAGTGAAAAAAACGGAACGCGCGTGCCATCTTGAGCCCGCCCTGGTGCGCAGCCCAGGTAAGGTGCCCACCCTGGCAAAGGTGCGCACCCGGGCAATTAACCCTACTTCCGACTTCGTGCGCGCCAGGGTGGCAACCGGGCCTCGGAAGAGCCAATGCGAGAAACCCCACCAAACGCTCCGACAAAAAAAGAGGCGGCGCTCCAATAACCCCGCTTCGGAGCGCAGCCGGGGCAAACCCAGCCAAGGTGCCCACCCCGACGAAGGTGCACGCGAGGTGCGCACCCGGGGCAAACCGGGCTCCGACAACGTGCACGCAGCACCTTGGAGCACACTTCGAAGCACTCCCGGGTGCCCACCGGCGTTGCGCACCGTGGTGGGCAGCGAGGTGCGCACCTTTGATGCGCTGCCTTCACTAATTTCCAGAAAAAGGCAAAAAAAAATGAGATTTTAAAATTTCCGTTTTGAAAGATAGTGAAAAAAAAGGAACGCGGGTGCCATCTTGAGCCCGCCCTGGTGCGCAGCCCAGGCAAGGCATGCGCACCAAGGTGCCCACCCGAGGTGCACACCCGGGGCAAACCGGGCTCCGACTTCGTGCAGGCCGCACCTTGGAGCACACTTCGGAGCGCTCCTTGGTGCGCACCATGGTGCCCACCAGGGCGCGCAACCCAGCCAAGGTCTGCACACCAAGGTGCCCACCCCGGCGAAGGTGCACGCGAGGTGCGCACCCGGGGCAAACCGGGCTCCGACTTCGTGCACGCCATGGTGCCCACCGCGGCGAAGGTGCACGCGAGGTGCGCACCCGGGGCAAACCGGGCTCCGACTTCGTGCACGCCGCACCTTGGAGCACACTTCGGAGCGCTCCTTGGTGCGCACCATGGTGCCCACCAGGGCGCGCAACCCAGCCAAGGTGTGCGCACCAAGGTGCACGCGAGGTGCGCACCCGGGGCAAACCGGGGTCCGACTTCGTGCACGCCGCACCTTGGAGCACACATCGGAGCGCTCCCAGGTTCGCACCAGCGTTGCGCACCTTTGATGCGCTGCCTTCACTAATTTCCAGAAAAGGCAAAAAAAAACGAGATTTTAAAATTTCCGTTCTGAAAGATAGTGAAAAAAACGGAACGCGGGTGCCATCTTGAGCCCTTCCTGGTGCGCAGCCCAGGCAAGTTGTGCGCACCAAGGTGCCCACCCTGGCGGAGGTGCGCGCCCGGGGCAATCCGGGCTCCGACTTCGTGCACTGCATGGTGCCCACCAAGGCGCGCAACCCAGCCAAGGTGCCCACCGCAGCGAAGGTGCACGCGAGGTGCGCACCCGAGGTGCACACCCGGGGCAAACCGGGCTCCGACTTCGTGCACGCCGCACCTTGGAGCACACTTCAGAGCGCTCCTTGGTGCGCACCAGGGCGCGCAACCCAACCAAGGTCTGCACACCAAGGTGCTCACCCCGGCGAAGGTGCACGCGAGGTGCGCACCCGGGGCAAACCGGGCTCGGACTTCGTGCACGCCGCACCTTGGAGCACACATCGGAGCGCTCCCGGGTTCGCACCAGCATTGCGCACCT
>NW_026729186.1:0-27500 GCF_030272615.1 Cryptomeria japonica
CGCGACGCGTCCGATACACAGATAGTTCCAAGGCGGCCGAGGAGCCTCACCGCATAGCAATCGGGGTGCGAGGCGAGGGATGCGGCGAGAAGGACCCAACGGCTAGACGGAAGAGGCTTCGGGTCCGCCTCGGAATGGTCCAAGCATCGGACGCGCTTGGGGCGACTACCAGTGACAACCCCTTATCCCGCGACGCGTCCGATACACAGATAGTTCCAAGGCGGCCGAGGAGCCTCACCGCATAGCAATCGGGGTGCGAGGCGAGGGATGCGGCGAGAAGGACCCAACGGCTAGACGGAAGAGGCTTCGGGTCCGCCTCGGAATGGTCCAAGCATCGGACGCGCTTGGGGCGACTACCAGTGACAACCCCTTATCCCGCGACGCGTCCGATACACAGATAGTTCCGAGGCGGCCGAGGAGCCTCACCGCATAGCAATCGGGGTGCGAGGCGAAGGATGCGGCGAGAAGGACCCAACGGCTAGACGGAAGAGGCTTCGGGTCCGCCTCGGAATGGTCCAAGCATCGGACGCGCTTGGGGCGACTACCAGTGACAACCCCTTATCCCGCGACGCGTCCGATACACAGATAGTTCCAAGGCGGCCGAGGAGCCTCACCGCATAGCAATCGGGGTGCGAGGCGAGGGATGCGGCGAGAAGGACCCAACGGCTAGACGGAAGAGGCTTCAGGGCCGCCTCGGAATGGTCCAAGCATCGAACGCGCTTGGGGCGACTACCAGTGACAACCCCTTATCCCGCGACGCGTCCGATACACAGATAGTTCCGAGGCGGCCGAGGAGCCTCACCGCATAGCAATCGGGGTGCGAGGCGAGGGATGCGGCGAGAAGGACCCAACGGCTAGACGGAAGAGGCTTCAGGGCCGCCTCGGAATGGTCCAAGCATCGGACGCGCTTGGGGCGACTACCAGTGACAACCCCTTATCCCGCGACGCGTCCGATACACAGATAGTTCCGAGGCGGCCGAGGAGCCTCACCGCATAGCAATCGGGGTGCGAGGCGAGGGATGCGGCGAGAAGGACCCAACGGCTAGACGGAAGAGGCTTCAGGGCCGCCTCGGAATGGTCCAAGCATCGGACGCGCTTGGGGCGACTACCAATGACAACCCCTTATCCCGCGACGCGTCCGATACACAGATAGTTCCGAGGCGGCCGAGGAGCCTCACCGCATAGCAATCGGGGTGCGAGGCGAGGGATGCGGCGAGAAGGACCCAACGGCTAGACGGAAGAGGCTTCAGGGCCGCCTCGGAATGGTCCAAGCATCGGACGCGCTTGGGGCGACTACCAGTGACAACCCCTTATCCCGCGACGCGTCCGATACACAGATAGTTCCGAGGCGGCCGAGGAGCCTCACCGCATAGCAATCGGGGTGCAAGGCGAGGGATGCGGCGAGAAGGACCCAACGGCTAGACGGAAGAGGCTTCAGGGCCGCCTCGGAATGGTCCAAGCATCGGACGCGCTTGGGGCGACTACCAGTGACAACCCCTTATCCCGCGACGCGTCCGATACACAGATAGTTCCGAGGCGGCCGAGGAGCCTCACCGCATAGCAATCGGGGTGCGAGGCGAGGGATGCGGCGAGAAGGACCCAACGGCTAGACGGAAGAGGCTTCAGGGCCGCCTCGGAATGGTCCAAGCATCGGACGCGCTTGGGGCGACTACCGTTGCCAACCCCTTATCCCGCGATGCGTCTGATACACAGATAGTTCCGAGGCGGCCGAGGAGCCTCACCGCATAGCAATCGGGTTGCGAGGCAGATTATTGGGAAGGGAACCCCCTGGGATGCGGCTCAAGCAGTGCCCAAAGGGACTGGAATGCGGAATCACATCGAGAGACCCAAATGCTATACGAGGGCTCAAATCGAATTATCGATTTGGCCACGACATGGACGCATCGGAACGACTACCTTTGCCGAACCACTCGCAATTGCATCCATACCGAAACCAATAGACATTTCCGTTAGAGCCCTCGCATAGCATTCGGGAATCTCGCATGCCCCTCTAAATCGACCAATGCTGGCGCTCAATGAAAATCCGAGCGCTACCACCGTTCGAGCGCCAGCATTGGTCGAGTTAGAGGGGCACGGGGGAGAATGCTCCAGTCAACACCTCCCCTATATAAGTTATTTGTCCGATTCTCGCACAACCGTAGTCTGCCTCGTCGAATCAAACAACGGTCCCAGATTCCGACTTCCGTTCCGTAGAGACCCAAAAGCTAGATGGAGGCTCGCAAGAAAGAGAGTCGGCGCATAGCAATCGGGTTTCTCGAACGTTTAGGGACCGAGCTCACTTGCGGATAGGGCAAAATCCGCCAAGCAACCCAAAAGCTAGACGGGGGCTCGAATCGAATCGCCTAGGCGGCCACAACAACGACGTGTTGGATCGACTACCAGTGCCAAACCATTCAGCAAGACTAGTCTGTGTCGAGGCCGGATAGAGATTCTCAGAGAGCGCCCGCATAGCATTTAGGAGACCTGCCGCGTCCCTCACACTCGACAAATGGTGGTGCACGTTTATAAATCCGAGCGATCCCAACCCTTTCAAGCACCAACATCGGTCGAGATAGAGGGGCACGGAGGGGGCTGCGTGAGACAACACAGTCCCCTATATAAGTTATTTGTCCGATTCTCACACATCCGAAGAATGGTCATCAAATCGGACAACAGCCCAAACTTCCGACTTCCGTCCCAGAAAGCCCAAGAGCTATCTAAAACGTTCATGGCCGGAACTCGATCGCGGCTATACCAGTCCGCCAAGCAACCCAAAAGCTAGACTGGAGCTCTAGTCGAATCACCTCTGTGGCCATTGCAAGGACGTGTTGGAGCGACTACCATTGCCGAACCATTCCGCAGGTCGAGTCCATACCAAGGCCGCATAGAGATTCACGATGAGCTCCTGCATAGCAATCAGGAGACTTGCCGTGTCCATCACAATCGATAAATCCTGGTGCAAGATTTTTGCATCCGAGCGCTCCAACCAGTCGAGCACCAGCATCAATCGACATAAACGGGCACGGGGGGAGGATGCTCGAGAACACTACCTCCCCTATATAAGTTATTTGTCCGATTCTCAAGCAGCCGAAGTCTGGTCATCGAATCGGGTCAAAGACCACAACTTCCGACTTTACCCACAATGCAAGTCATCGAATCGAACATCGGCCCCCGAGTCGGACTCCATGCGTATGTCAGGTCATCGGACCCAAATTCCGCCTTCCTGCGCATGGCGGGCCATCAATATCAACTCGGTCATCGGACCCAAACTCCGCCTTTTTGCGTATGGCACGCCTTCAAATCGGTCATCGGACCCAAATTCCGCCTTCCTGTGCATGGCGGGCCATCAACATCAACTCGGTCATCGGACCCAAATTCCGCCTTTCTGCGCATGGCACGCCATCAACTCGGTCATCGGACCCAAATTCCGCCTTCCTGCGCATGGCAGGTCATCGGACACAAATTCAGACCTCGCCAATATGCCTACGTATCGAATCGGTCATCGGACCCAACTTCCGACTTCATCCATACTGTAGGGTCTTTGAGGTTGGCGCGGTGCGCTCAACCCAGGGAGTCGACCCATCGAAGCATACACCTCCCCTATATAAGCTATTTGTCCGATTCCCACACCTGTGTAGTTTGCACCTCTGACCAGGACATCGACCCCAACTTCCGAACTCGACTGCAACGACGGCACCAGCGCCTTGGTGCGCACCTTGCGACGCACAGTCCCAACATTCGCCTTCCTGCACATGGCAGGTCATCGGACCCAAATTCCGACCTCGCGAGTATGCCTACATATCGAATCGGTCATCGGACCCAACTTCCGACTTCATCCATACCGTAGGGTCTTTGAGGTTGGCGCGGTGCGCTCAACCCGGGGAGTCGACCCAACGAAGCATACACCTCCCCTATATAAGCTATTTGTCCGATTCCCACACCTGTGTAGTTTGCACCTCCGATCAAGACATCGACCCCAACTTCCGAACTCGCCTCCAACGACCGAACCAGCGCCTTGGTGCGCACCTTGCAACGCACAGTGCCAACATTCGCCTTCCTGCACGTGGCAGGTCATCGGACCCAAATTCCGACCTCGCGAGTATGCCTACATATCGAATCGGTCATCGGACCCAACTTCCGACTTCATCCATACCGTAGGGTCTTTGAGGTTGGCGCGGTGCGCTCAACCCGGGGAGTCGACCCAACGAAGCATACACCTCCCCTATATAAGCTATTTGTCCGATTCCCACACCTGTGTAGCTTGCACCTCCGATCAGGACATCGACCCCAACTTCCGAACTCGACTAAAAAGACCGCACCAGCGCCTTGGTGTGCACCTTGCAACGCACAGTGTCAACATTCGCCTTCCTGCACATGGCAGGTCATCGGACCCAAATTCCGACCTCATGAGCATACCTACTAATCGAATCGGTCATCGGACCCAACTTCTGACTTCATCCATACCGTAGGGTCTTTGAGGTTGGCGCGGTGCGCTCAACCTGGGGAGTCGACCCATCGAAGCATACACCTCCCCTATATAAGCTATTTGTCCGATTCCGACACCTGTGTAGTTTGCACCTCCGCTCAGGACATCGACCCCAACTTCCGAACTCGCCTGCAACGACCGAACCAGCGCCTTGGTGCGCACCAAAAGTGCGCACTTTTGGAGGGCACTTTTGTGCGCTCCAAAGGTGCGCACTTTTGGAGGGCACTTTTCTGCGCTCCAAAGGTGCGCACTTTTGGAGGGCACTTTTTGGAGGGCACTTTTCTGCGCTCCAAAGGTGCGCACTTTTGGAGGGCACTTTTTGGAGGGCACTTTTCTGCGCTCCAAAGGTGCGCACTTTTGGAGGGCACTTTTTGGAGGGCACTTTTCTGCGCTCCAAAGGTGCGCACTTTTGGAGGGCACTTTTTGGAGGGCACTTTTCTGCGCTCCAAAGGTGCGCACTTTTGGAGGGCACTTTTTGGAGGGCACTTTTCTGCGCTCCAAAGGTGCGCACTTTTGGAGGGCACTTTTTGGAGGGCACTTTTCTGCGCTCCAAAGGTGCGCACTTTTGGAGGGCACTTTTTGGAGGGCACTTTTCTGCGCTCCAAAGGTGCGCACTTTTGGAGGGCACTTTTTGGAGGGCACTTTTCTGCGCTCCAAAGGTGCGCACTTTTGGAGGGCACTTTTTGGAGGGCACTTTTCTGCGCTCCAAAGGTGCGCACTTTTGGAGGGCACTTTTGTGCACTCCAAAGGTGCGCACTTTTGGAGGGCACTTTTCCTGTGCTCCAAAGGTGCACACCTAGGTGAGCACCTTCGACCACACCTTGTAGCACACCAAACTCTGACTTTCGACTTCATCCGCAATGCAGGGTCTTTGAGGTTGGCGCAATGCGCACAACCAGGGGAGTCGACCCATCAAACCCAACACCTCCCCTATATAAGCTATTTGTCTGATTCTCATACATGCGTAGCCTGCAGGAGCAATTAGGACATCGACCCCAACTTTCGGCTTCTAAACGAAAACAAGGTCTTTGAGGTTGGTGTAATGCGAACAACTAGGGGAGTCAACCCATCAAACCCAACACCTCCCCTATATAAGCTATTTGTCTGATTCTCATACATGTGTAGTCTACAGGAGCAATTAGGACATCGACCCCAACTTTTGACTTCTTAACGAAAACAAGGTCTTTGAGGTTGACGTAATGCGCACAACCAGGGGAGTCGACCCATCAAACCCAACACCTCCCCTATATAAGCTATTTGTCCGATTCTCATACATGTGTAGCCTGCAGGAGCCATTAGGACATTGACCCCAACTTTTGACTTCTTAACGAAAACAAGGTCTTTGAGGTTGGCGTAATGCGCACAACCAAGGGAGTTGACCCATCAAACCCAACACCTCCCCTATATAAGCTATTTGTCTGATTCTCATACATGTGTAGCCTGCAACAACGATTAGGACATCCACCCCAACTTCTGAATTCGTCTGCGTTGACCGCACCAAAGGTGCACGCCTTGGTGCTCACCAAAATCCGACTTCCGACTTCTTCTGCTATGCGGGGTCTTTGAGGTTGGCGCAGTGCGCACAACCAGGGGAGTCAACCCACCGAATGCAACACCTCCCCTATATAAGCTATTTGTCTGATTCTCATACATGCGTAGACTGCAGCAATGATTAGGACATCCACCCCAACTTTTGACTTCTTAAACAAGACAGGGTCTTTGAAGTTGGTGCAGTGCACACAACCAGGGGAGTCGACCCATCAAACGCAACACCTCCCCTATATAAAGCTATTTGTCCGATTCTCATACGTGTAGTCTGCAGCAGCGATTAGGACATCGACCCCAACTTCCGAATTCGTTTGCATTGACCGCACCAAAGGTGCACGCCTTGGTGTGCACCCTGGAGTGCACTTTGGTGCTCACCTCGGTGCACACTTTGGTGTGCACCTCGGTGTGCACCAAAGGTGCGCACCTTGGAGCGCACCAAAGGTGTACACTTTGGAGCGCACCACATAGGGTCTTTGAGAGGTTGGCGCAGTGCGCACACCAAGGTGGGTGTTGAGGTGCGTGCCGAGGTGGGTGGGTGCTAGGGTGCGCTCCATGGTGGGTGCCAGGGTGGGTGCGTGCTAGGGTGGATTCCAAAGAGGGTCATAGGGTGGGTGCCAAGGTGGGTTGGTGATATAGTGGGTTCAAAGGTGGGTACTAGGGTGGGTTCCAAGGTGGGTCACAAGTTGGGTGCCAGGATGCGTGGGTGTTAGGTTGGGTGCCAAGGTGGGCTCCTGCGTGGGTGGGTGCTAGGGTGGGTTTCAAGGTGGACGCGAGGGCGGGTGCCAAGGTGGGTAACAAGTTGGGTGTTAGGATGGGTGAGTGCTAGAGTGGGTGCCAAGGTGGGTGGGTGCTAAGGTGGATGCCAAGGTGGTTCACAGGGTGGGTGGGTTCTAGGGTGAGTTCCAAGGTGGGTCACAGGTTCAGTGCTAGGGTGGGTGTCAAGGCGGGTGTCGAGGTGCCTGGGTGCTAGGGTGTGGATGCCAATGTGGGTCATAGGGTGGGTACTAGGGTGGGCTGCAATGTGGGTGCCAAGGTGGGTAACATGCTCGGTGGGTTCTAAATTGGGTGCCAGGGTGGGTGTGCACCCACCTTGCCCGAGGTGGGTGCCAAGGTGCCAGTGTGGGTGGGTGCTAAGGTGGATGCCAAGGTGGGTGAGAAGGTGGGTGATAGGTTGAGTGGTAGGATGGGTGGGTGCCAAGATGGGTCACAGGGTGGGTGCAAGGGTGGGTAGGTGCTAGGGTTGGTGTCAGGGTGGGTGGGTGCTAGGTTGGGTTCCAAGGTGGGTGCGAGGGTGAGTGTCAAGGTGGGTCACAGGTTAGGTGCTAGGATGGGTGAGTGCTAGGGTGCAAAGGTGCCAGGGTGGGTGCTAGGATGGGTCGATGCTAGGGTGAGTGGCAAGGTGGGTCCACAAGTGTCAAGGTGGGTGCCGAGGTGGGTGCCAAGTCGGCGACTGCTATGGTGGATGCCAAGGTGGGTCACGGGGTGGGTGCCAAGTTGCTAGGTTGGGTTCCAAGGTGGGTGCCAACGTGGGTGCTAGGGTGCGTGGGTTAAAGGGTGTGTCACAACGTGGGTGCCAGGATGGGTGCGCACCCACACTGGCCAAGACGGGTGCGGGTGCAAGGTTGGGTTCCAAGCCCGGTCACAGGCTGGGTGCTAGGATGGGTGGGTGCCAAGGTGGGCACCAGGGTGGGTGCACCCACCCTGGCCAAGGTGGGTCACGGGGTGGGTCCTAGGGTGGGTAACGGGGTGGGTACTAAGGTGCGTGCCAAGGTGGGTCATAGGGTGGGTGCCAAGGTGGGCACCAGGGTGGGTGTGCACCAACCCTAGCCAGGGTAGGTCACGGGGTGGTTGTCGGGGTGGGCGTCAAGGAGCCAAGGTGGGTGGCAAGTAGCCAAGTTGCGTGCCAAGGTGGGTGTCGGGGTGGGTGCCAAGGATCCAAGGTGGGTGCCAAGGAACCAAGGTGGGTGTCTGGGTGGGTGCCGAGGTGGGAGCCAGGGTGGGTCCCAAGGTGAGTGCAAAGGTGGGTGCCAGGGTCAAGGTGAGTGCCAATGTGGGTTCCAAGGTGCCAGGGTCAGGGTGAGTGCCAATGTGGGTTCAAAGGTGCTAAGTTGGGTGCGAGGTTGGGTGCGAGGGTGGGTGGGTGCCAAGGTGTGCTAGGTGGAAGCCCGGGTGGGTCGGCATCCCATGGGTGTCGAGTTGGGTGCCTGATGGGTGCTTCTTGTCAAGTTTTAGTCGTCGGGACTCATTTCGAGCCTTAGAGGTCGTTTCTTGTCCGGTTGCCCTGTCTTCGACCTGGGAACCCAATTTTGGTCCTCGGGTCCCATTTTTTTTTGTCTCGCATCCCACTTTTGGCCTGTGGCCTTTTCGGGGTCGATTCTCGTTTTGGGCATCAGAGCATGTTTCTTCTCCTAAAACCCAATATTTGTTTATTAAGTCTCGGAACACATTTTTGTTCTCGTGGACCCATCATGGGTCTTGGAACGCATTTGTGGTCCTTGGGTCCCATTTTGCATCCCGAAACTTGTGTTTTGGTGCTTGATCCCTATTTTGGGTGCCCACCTTGCACCAAGTGCGCACCCGGGGCAAACCGAGCGCCTTGGTGCACCGGGGCAAGATCGAGCGTGCACCCGAGGCGCCCCGAACATGCACCAAGGTGCACTCGGCCCACATGTGAGCGCAGGTCGTTGCGCCCGAGGTGGTGTGTGGGCACCGCGTTGCAGACGGGACACTGCACGCACACGACGCCCCCTCCAGGTGCACGCACGTAGGCCGGGCCGGGTGCACACCCGACGCCCTAGCAAGGTGCGCGCACCCGGGCAGGGCTCACACTTGGCGAACGGGGCGCACTTCGCGAGGGAGGGTGTGCACCTCGACGGGGGTGGGTGGCCGGGGTGGATTCGCACGTGGGTCGCGGTTTGCTAAGTACACACTGCGACAAGCTCATAACGGGTGCGATCATACCAGCATTAGTGCACCGGATCCCATCAGAACTCCGCAGTTAAGCGCGCTTGGGCCGGAGTAGTACTGGGATGGGTGACCTCCCGGGAAGTCCCGGTGTTGCACCCTTTTTTAGTTTTTCGCCGGGCGTCGCAATGCTATTTGAATAAACCTTTTGCCCGTTTGCGTTCTCGTCGGGGCCGGGCCGGGCCGGGGTGCGCTGCCCGCACTACCGCGCGCGCGGGGGCGACACCGAGCGCGCACCCGAGGCGCCCCGAGCACACAGGCCACGGTGCAACCCGGGCGTTGTGCGCGCACCCCGGTGCGCCCGAGGTGCTGCGCGCGCACCCAGGTGAAATCGGTGTGCACCTCGGCCAGTGCGCGCTCGGTCGAGTCGCGCACGTTGGCCAAGGTGCACGGTGATGTTTCTTACTCTAAGGTTCCGCACCAGACGCCCGGGACAGGTGAGCGAAGCTGGGCGGGGCCGGGTGCGCGGCCGGGGCAGGTGCACGCAGCTGGAGAGAGCTTTGGAGCACACTTCGGAGCGCACCAATGATGCGCTCCATTCAAAAGTTTCCTGAAAAGGCAAAAAAAGTTGAGATTATAGAATTTCCCACTTGAGAGATTGTAAAAAAAAAAAATTTAAAATGAAGGAAACGCGGGTGCCAAGGTGTGCGCAGCCCAGCCAAGGTGTGCGCACCAAGGCGCCCACCCTGGCGAAGGTGCACGCAAGGTGCGCACCCGAGGCAAACCGGACAATTAACCCAACTTTCGACTTCGCGCGCACCTTGGAGCGCACTTCGGAGCGCTCCTTGGTGCGCACCAATCTTGGGCACCTCGGAGTGCACCATGGCGCCCACCAAGGTGCGCACCCGGGGCAAACCGAGCTCCGACTTCGTGCGCACCTTGGAGCGCACGAAAGGTGCGCACCATGGCGCCCACCAAGGTGCGCAGCCCAGCCAAGGCGTGCGCATCAAGGTGCGCACCCTGGCGAAGGTGCGCACCCGGGGCAAACCGAGCTCCGACTTCGTGCGCACCTTGGAGCGCACAAAAGGTGCGCAACCCAGCCAAGGTGTGCGCACCCCGGTCAAACCGAGCTCCGAATCGTGCGCACCAGAGGTGCACGCCATCGTGCGCACCTTGGAGCACACTTCGGAGCCCTCCTTGGTGCGCGCCGATGTTGCGCACCTCGGAGCGCACCCGGGGAAAACAATGCAATTAACCCGACTTTCGACTTCGTGGGCACCTCGGAGCGCTCTCGGGTTCGCACCTCGGAGCACACCGAGGTGCGCACCTTTGATGCG
This sequence comes from Cryptomeria japonica, assembly GCF_030272615.1. Classification (NCBI taxonomy): domain Eukaryota; kingdom Viridiplantae; phylum Streptophyta; class Pinopsida; order Cupressales; family Cupressaceae; genus Cryptomeria; species Cryptomeria japonica. Next base: position 10,276 of record NW_026729186.1, read on the forward strand.
CTGCCTTCACCAATTTCCAGAAAAGGCAAGAAAACATTGAGAAGGTGTGCGCACCGAGGTGCCCACCCTGGCGAAGGTGCACGCGAGGTGCGCACCCGGGGCAAACCGGGCTCCGACTTCGTGCACGCCGCACCTTGGAGCACACTTCGGAGCGCTCCTTGGTGCGCACCAGGGCGCGCAACCCAGCCGAGGTGCCCACCCCGGCGAAGGTGCACGCGAGGTGCGCACCCGGGGCAAACCGGGCTCCGACTTCGTGCACGCCATGGTGCCCACCGCGGCGAAGGTGCACGCGAGGTGCGCACCCGGGGCAAACCGGGCTCCGACTTCGTGCACGCCGCACCTTGGAGCACACTTCGGAGCGCTCCTTGGTGCGCACCATGGTGCCCACCAGGGCGCGCAACCCCGCCGAAGGTGCACGCGAGGTGCGCACCCGGGGCAAACCGGGCTCCGACTTCGTGCACGCCGCACCTTGGAGCACACTTCGGAGCGCTCCTTGGTGCGCACCATGGTGCCCACCAGGGCGCGCAACCCCGCCGAAGGTGCACGCGAGGTGCGCACCCGGGGCAAACCGGGCTCCGACTTCGTGCACGCCATGGTGCGCACCGCGGCGAAGGTGCGCACCCGGGGCAAACCGGGCTCCGACTTCGTGCACGCCGCACCTTGGAGCACACTTCGGAGCGCTCCTTGGTGCGCACCAGGGCGCGCAACCCAGCCGAGGTGCCCACCCCGGCGAAGGTGCACGCGAGGTGCGTACCCGGGGCAAACCGGGCTCCGACTTCGTGCACGCCGCACCTTGGAGCACACTTCGGAGCGCTCCTTGGTGCGCACCATGGTGCCCACCAGGCCGCGCAACCCAGCCAAGGTGTGCGCACCAAGGTGCACGCGAGGTGCGCACCCGGGGCAAACCGGGGTCCGACTTCGTGCACGCCGCACCTTGGAGCACACATCGGGGCGCTCCCGGGTTCGCACCGGCGTTGCGCACCGTGGTGGGCACCTCGGAGCACACCAAGGTGGGCAGCGAGGTGCGCACCTTTGATGCGATGCCTTCACTAATTTCCATAAAAGGCAAAAAAAAAACGAGATTTTAAAATTTCCGTTTTGAAAGATAGTGAGAAAAAGGGAATGCTGGTGCCATCTTGAGCCCGCCCTGGTGCGCAGCCCAGCCAAGGTGTGCGCACCAAGGTGCCCACCCTGGCGAAGGTGCGCGCCCGGGCAATTAACCCAACTTCCAACTTCGCGCGCGCCAGGGTGGGAGCGCACCCAACAACCGGGCCTGGGAAGAGCCAATGCGAGAAACCCCACCAAACGCTCTGACAAAAAAAGAGGGGGCGCTCCAGTAACCCCGCTTCGGAGCGCACCCTGGGCAAACCCAGCCAAGGTGCCCACCCCGGCCAAGGTGCAGGCGAGGTGCGCACCCGGGGCAAACCGGGCTCCGACAACGTGCACGCCGCACCTTGGAGCACACTTCGTAGCGCTCCCGGGTGCGCACCTCAGAGCACACCAAGGTGGGCAGCGAGGTGCGCACCTTTGATGCGCTGCCTTCACTAATTTCCAGAAAAGGCAAAAAAAAAAGGAGATTTTAAAATTTCCGTTTTGAAAGATAGTGAAAAAAACGGAACGCGCGTGCCATCTTGAGCCCGCCCTGGTGCGCAGCCCAGGTAAGGTGCCCACCCTGGCAAAGGTGCGCACCCGGGCAATTAACCCTACTTCCGACTTCGTGCGCGCCAGGGTGGCAACCGGGCCTCGGAAGAGCCAATGCGAGAAACCCCACCAAACGCTCCGACAAAAAAAGAGGCGGCGCTCCAATAACCCCGCTTCGGAGCGCAGCCGGGGCAAACCCAGCCAAGGTGCCCACCCCGACGAAGGTGCACGCGAGGTGCGCACCCGGGGCAAACCGGGCTCCGACAACGTGCACGCAGCACCTTGGAGCACACTTCGAAGCACTCCCGGGTGCCCACCGGCGTTGCGCACCGTGGTGGGCAGCGAGGTGCGCACCTTTGATGCGCTGCCTTCACTAATTTCCAGAAAAAGGCAAAAAAAAATGAGATTTTAAAATTTCCGTTTTGAAAGATAGTGAAAAAAAAGGAACGCGGGTGCCATCTTGAGCCCGCCCTGGTGCGCAGCCCAGGCAAGGCATGCGCACCAAGGTGCCCACCCGAGGTGCACACCCGGGGCAAACCGGGCTCCGACTTCGTGCAGGCCGCACCTTGGAGCACACTTCGGAGCGCTCCTTGGTGCGCACCATGGTGCCCACCAGGGCGCGCAACCCAGCCAAGGTCTGCACACCAAGGTGCCCACCCCGGCGAAGGTGCACGCGAGGTGCGCACCCGGGGCAAACCGGGCTCCGACTTCGTGCACGCCATGGTGCCCACCGCGGCGAAGGTGCACGCGAGGTGCGCACCCGGGGCAAACCGGGCTCCGACTTCGTGCACGCCGCACCTTGGAGCACACTTCGGAGCGCTCCTTGGTGCGCACCATGGTGCCCACCAGGGCGCGCAACCCAGCCAAGGTGTGCGCACCAAGGTGCACGCGAGGTGCGCACCCGGGGCAAACCGGGGTCCGACTTCGTGCACGCCGCACCTTGGAGCACACATCGGAGCGCTCCCAGGTTCGCACCAGCGTTGCGCACCTTTGATGCGCTGCCTTCACTAATTTCCAGAAAAGGCAAAAAAAAACGATATTTTAAAATTTCCGTTCTGAAAGATAGTGAAAAAAACGGAACGCGGGTGCCATCTTGAGCCCTTCCTGGTGCGCAGCCCAGGCAAGTTGTGCGCACCAAGGTGCCCACCCTGGCGGAGGTGCGCGCCCGGGGCAAACCGGGCTCCGACTTCGTGCACTGCATGGTGCCCACCAAGGCGCGCAACCCAGCCAAGGTGCCCACCGCAGCGAAGGTGCACGCGAGGTGCACACCCGGGGCAAACCGGGCTCCGACTTCGTGCACGCCGCACCTTGGAGCACACTTCAGAGCGCTCCTTGGTGCGCACCAGGGCGCGCAACCCAGCCGAGGTGCCCACCCCGGCGAAGGTGCACGCGAGGTGCGCACCCGGGGCAAACCGGGCTCCGACTTCGTGCACGCCATGGTGCCCACCGCGGCGAAGGTGCGCACCCGGGGCAAACCGGGCTCCGACTTCGTGCACGCCGCACCTTGGAGCACACTTCGGAGCGCTCCTTGGTGCGCACCATGGTGCCCACCAGGCCGCGCAACCCAGCCAAGGTGTGCGCACCAAGGTGCACGCGAGGTGCGCACCCGGGGCAAACCGGGGTCCGACTTCGTGCACGCCGCACCTTGGAGCACACATCGGGGCGCTCCCGGGTTCGCACCGGCGTTGCGCACCGTGGTGGGCACCTCGGAGCACACCAAGGTGGGCAGCGAGGTGCGCACCTTTGATGCGATGCCTTCACTAATTTCCATAAAAGGCAAAAAAAAAATGAGATTTTAAAATTTCCGTTTTGAAAGATAGTGAGAAAAAGGGAATGCTGGTGCCATCTTGAGCCCGCCCTGGTGCGCAGCCCAGCCAAGGTTTGCGCACCAAGGTGCCCACCCTGGCGAAGGTGCGCGCCCGGGCAATTAACCCAACTTCCAACTTCGCGCGCGCCAGGGTGGGAGCGCACCCAACAACCGGGCCTGGGAAGAGCCAATGCGAGAAACCCCACCAAACTCTCTGACAAAAAAAGAGGGGGCGCTCCAGTAACCCCGCTTCGGAGCGCACCCTGGGCAAACCCAGCCAAGGTGCCCACCCCGGCCAAGGTGCAGGCGAGGTGCGCACCCGGGGCAAACCGGGCTCCGACAACGTGCACGCCGCACCTTGGAGCACACTTCGTAGCGCTCCCGGGTGCGCACCTCAGAGCACACCAAGGTGGGCAGCGAGGTGCGCACCTTTGATGCGCTGCCTTCACTAATTTCCAGAAAAGGCAAAAAAAAAAGGAGATTTTAAAATTTCCGTTTTGAAAGATAGTGAAAAAAACGGAACGCGCGTGCCATCTTGAGCCCGCCCTGGTGCGCAGCCCAGGTAAGGTGCCACCCTGGCAAAGGTGCGCACCCGGGCAATTAACCCTACTTCCGACTTCGTGCGCGCCAGGGTGGCAACCGGGCCTCGGAAGAGCCAATGCGAGAAACCCCACCAAACGCTCCGACAAAAAAAGAGGCGGCGCTCCAATAACCCCGCTTCGGAGCGCAGCCGGGGCAAACCAAGCCAAGGTGCCCACCCCGACGAAGGTGCACGCGAGGTGCGCACCCGGGGCAAACCGGGCTCCGACAACGTGCACGCAGCACCTTGGAGCACACTTCGAAGCACTCCCGGGTGCCCACCGGCGTTGCGCACCGTGGTGGGCAGCGAGGTGCGCACCTTTGATGCGCTGCCTTCACTAATTTCCAGAAAAAGGCAAAAAAAAATGAGATTTTAAAATTTCCGTTTTGAAAGATAGTGAAAAAAAAGGAACGCGGGTGCCATCTTGAGCCCGCCCTGGTGCGCAGCCCAGGCAAGGCATGCGCACCAAGGTGCCCACCCGAGGTGCACACCCGGGGCAAACCGGGCTCCGACTTCGTGCAGGCCGCACCTTGGAGCACACTTCGGAGCGCTCCTTGGTGCGCACCATGGTGCCCACCAGGGCGCACCCGGGGCAAACCGGGCTCCGACTTCGTGCACGCCGCACCTTGGAGCACACATCGGAGCGCTCCCAGGTTCGCACCAGCGTTGCGCACCTTTGATGCGCTGCCTTCACTAATTTCCAGAAAAGGCAAAAAAAAACGATATTTTAAAATTTCCGTTCTGAAAGATAGTGAAAAAAACGGAACGCGGGTGCCATCTTGAGCCCTTCCTGGTGCGCAGCCCAGGCAAGTTGTGCGCACCAAGGTGCCCACCCTGGCGGAGGTGCGCGCCCGGGGCAAACCGGGCTCCGACTTCGTGCACTGCATGGTGCCCACCAAGGCGCGCAACCCAGCCAAGGTGCCCACCGCAGCGAAGGTGCACGCGAGGTGCGCACCCGAGGTGCACACCCGGGGCAAACCGGGCTCCGACTTCGTGCACGCCGCACCTTGGAGCACACTTCAGAGCGCTCCTTGGTACGCACCAGGGCGCGCAACCCAGCCAAGGTGCTCACCCCGGCGAAGGTGCACGCGAGGTGCGCACCCGGGGCAAACCGGGCTCGGACTTCGTGCACGCCGCACCTTGGAGCACACATCGGAGCGCTCCCGGGTTCGCACCAGCATTGCGCACCTTTGATGCGCTGCCTTCACTAATTTCCAGAAAAGGCAAAAAAAAGAAAAAAATGAGATTTTAAAATTTCCGTTTTGAAAGATAGTGAAAAAAACGGAACGCGGGTGCCATCTTGAGCCCGCCCTGGTGTGCAGCCCAGGCAAGTTGTGCGCACCAAGGCACCCACCCTGGCCAAGGTGGGTCACGGGGTGGGTCCTAGGGTGGGTAACGGGGTGGGTACTAAGGTGCGTGCCAAGGTGGGTCATAGGGTGGGTGCCAAGGTGGGCACCAGGGTGGGTGTGCACCAACCCTAGCCAGGGTAGGTCACGGGGTGGTTGTCGGGGTGGGCGTCAAGGAGCCAAGGTGGGTGGCAAGTAGCCAAGTTGCGTGCCAAGGTGGGTGTCGGGGTGGGTGCCAAGGATCCAAGGTGGGTGCCAAGGAACCAAGGTGGGTGTCTGGGTGGGTGCCGAGGTGGGAGCCAGGGTGGGTCCCAAGGTGAGTGCAAAGGTGGGTGCCAGGGTCAAGGTGAGTGCCAATGTGGGTTCCAAGGTGCCAGGGTCAGGGTGAGTGCCAATGTGGGTTCAAAGGTGCTAAGTTGGGTGCGAGGTTGGGTGCGAGGGTGGGTGGGTGCCAAGGTGTGCTAGGTGGAAGCCCGGGTGGGTCGGCATCCCATGGGTGTCGAGTTGGGTGCCTGATGGGTGCTTCTTGTCAAGTTTTAGTCGTCGGGACTCATTTCGAGCCTTAGAGGTCGTTTCTTGTCCGGTTGCCCTGTCTTCGACCTGGGAACCCAATTTTGGTCCTCGGGTCCCATTTTTTTTTGTCTCGCATCCCACTTTTGGCCTGTGGCCTTTTCGGGGTCGATTCTCGTTTTGGGCATCAGAGCATGTTTCTTCTCCTAAAACCCAATATTTGTTTATTAAGTCTCGGAACACATTTTTGTTCTCGTGGACCCATCATGGGTCTTGGAACGCATTTGTGGTCCTTGGGTCCCATTTTGCATCCCGAAACTTGTGTTTTGGTGCTTGATCCCTATTTTGGGTGCCCACCTTGCACCAAGTGCGCACCCGGGGCAAACCGAGCGCCTTGGTGCACCGGGGCAAGATCGAGCGTGCACCCGAGGCGCCCCGAACATGCACCAAGGTGCACTCGGCCCACATGTGAGCGCAGGTCGTTGCGCCCGAGGTGGTGTGTGGGCACCGCGTTGCAGACGGGACACTGCACGCATACGACGCCCCCTCCAGGTGCACGCACGTAGGCCGGGCCGGGTGCACACCCGACGCCCTAGCAAGGTGCGCGCACCCGGGCAGGGCTCACACTTGGCGAACGGGGCGCACTTCGCGAGGGAGGGTGTGCACCTCGACGGGGGTGGGTGGCCGGGGTGGATTCGCACGTGGGTCGCGGTTTGCTAAGTACACACTGCGACAAGCTCATAACGGGTGCGATCATACCAGCGTTAGTGCACCGGATCCCATCAGAACTCCGCAGTTAAGCGCGCTTGGGCCGGAGTAGTACTGGGATGGGTGACCTCCCGGGAAGTCCCGGTGTTGCACCCTTTTTTAGTTTTTCGCCGGGCGTCGCAATGCTATTTGAATAAACCTTTTGCCCGTTTGCGTTCTCGTCGGGGCCGGGCCGGGCCGGGGTGCGCTGCCCGCACTACCGCGCGCGCGGGGGGCGACACCGAGCGCGCACCCGAGGCGCCCCGAGCACACAGGCCACGGTGCAACCCGGGCGTTGTGCGCGCACCCCGGTGCGCCCGAGGTGCTGCGCGCGCACCCAGGTGAAATCGGTGTGCACCTCGGCCAGTGCGCGCTCGGTCGAGTCGCGCACGTTGGCCAAGGTGCACGGTGATGTTTCTTACTCTAAGGTTCCGCACCAGACGCCCGGGACAGGTGAGCGAAGCTGGGCGGGGCCGGGTGCGCGGCCGGGGCAGGTGCACGCAGCTGGAGAGAGCTTTGGAGCACACTTCGGAGCGCACCAATGATGCGCTCCATTCAAAAGTTTCCTGAAAAGGCAAAAAAAGTTGAGATTATAGAATTTCCCACTTGAGAGATTGTAAAAAAAAAAAATTTAAAATGAAGGAAACGCGGGTGCCAAGGTGTGCGCAGCCCAGCCAAGGTGTGCGCACCAAGGCGCCCACCCTGGCGAAGGTGCACGCAAGGTGCGCACCCGAGGCAAACCGGACAATTAACCCAACTTTCGACTTCGCGCGCACCTTGGAGCGCACTTCGGAGCGCTCCTTGGTGCGCACCAATCTTGGGCACCTCGGAGTGCACCATGGCGCCCACCAAGGTGCGCACCCGGGGCAAACCGAGCTCCGACTTCGTGCGCACCTTGGAGCGCACGAAAGGTGCGCACCATGGCGCCCACCAAGGTGCGCAGCCCAGCCAAGGCGTGCGCATCAAGGTGCGCACCCTGGCGAAGGTGCGCACCCGGGGCAAACCGAGCTCCGACTTCGTGCGCACCTTGGAGCGCACAAAAGGTGCGCAACCCAGCCAAGGTGTGCGCACCCCGGTCAAACCGAGCTCCGAATCGTGCGCACCAGAGGTGCACGCCATCGTGCGCACCTTGGAGCACACTTCGGAGCCCTCCTTGGTGCGCGCCGATGTTGCGCACCTCGGAGCGCACCCGGGGAAAACAATGCAATTAACCCGACTTTCGACTTCGTGGGCACCTCGGAGCGCTCTCGGGTTCGCACCTCGGAGCACACCGAGGTGCGCACCTTTGATGCGCTGCCTTCACCAATTTCCAGAAAAGGCAAGAAAACATTGAGAAGGTGTGCGCACCGAGGTGCCCACCCTGGCGAAGGTGCACGCGAGGTGCGCACCCGGGGCAAACCGGGCTCCGACTTCGTGCACGCCGCACCTTGGAGCACACTTCGGAGCGCTCCTTGGTGCGCACCAGGGCGCGCAACCCAGCCGAGGTGCCCACCCCGGCGAAGGTGCACGCGAGGTGCGCACCCGGGGCAAACCGGGCTCCGACTTCGTGCACGCCATGGTGCCCACCGCGGCGAAGGTGCACGCGAGGTGCGCACCCGGGGCAAACCGGGCTCCGACTTCGTGCACGCCGCACCTTGGAGCACACTTCGGAGCGCTCCTTGGTGCGCACCATGGTGCCCACCAGGGCGCGCAACCCCGCCGAAGGTGCACGCGAGGTGCGCACCCGGGGCAAACCGGGCTCCGACTTCGTGCACGCCGCACCTTGGAGCACACTTCGGAGCGCTCCTTGGTGCGCACCATGGTGCCCACCAGGGCGCGCAACCCCGCCGAAGGTGCACGCGAGGTGCGCACCCGGGGCAAACCGGGCTCCGACTTCGTGCACGCCATGGTGCGCACCGCGGCGAAGGTGCGCACCCGGGGCAAACCGGGCTCCGACTTCGTGCACGCCGCACCTTGGAGCACACTTCGGAGCGCTCCTTGGTGCGCACCAGGGCGCGCAACCCAGCCGAGGTGCCCACCCCGGCGAAGGTGCACGCGAGGTGCGTACCCGGGGCAAACCGGGCTCCGACTTCGTGTACGCCGCACCTTGGAGCACACTTCGGAGCGCTCCTTGGTGCGCACCATGGTGCCCACCAGGCCGCGCAACCCAGCCAAGGTGTGCGCACCAAGGTGCACGCGAGGTGCGCACCCGGGGCAAACCGGGGTCCGACTTCGTGCACGCCGCACCTTGGAGCACACATCGGGGCGCTCCCGGGTTCGCACCGGCGTTGCGCACCGTGGTGGGCACCTCGGAGCACACCAAGGTGGGCAGCGAGGTGCGCACCTTTGATGCGATGCCTTCACTAATTTCCATAAAAGGCAAAAAAAAAACGAGATTTTAAAATTTCCGTTTTGAAAGATAGTGAGAAAAAGGGAATGCTGGTGCCATCTTGAGCCCGCCCTGGTGCGCAGCCCAGCCAAGGTGTGCGCACCAAGGTGCCCACCCTGGCGAAGGTGCGCGCCCGGGCAATTAACCCAACTTCCAACTTCGCGCGCGCCAGGGTGGGAGCGCACCCAACAACCGGGCCTGGGAAGAGCCAATGCGAGAAACCCCACCAAACGCTCTGACAAAAAAAGAGGGGGCGCTCCAGTAACCCCGCTTCGGAGCGCACCCTGGGCAAACCCAGCCAAGGTGCCCACCCCGGCCAAGGTGCAGGCGAGGTGCGCACCCGGGGCAAACCGGGCTCCGACAACGTGCACGCCGCACCTTGGAGCACACTTCGTAGCGCTCCCGGGTGCGCACCTCAGAGCACACCAAGGTGGGCAGCGAGGTGCGCACCTTTGATGCGCTGCCTTCACTAATTTCCAGAAAAGGCAAAAAAAAAAGGAGATTTTAAAATTTCCGTTTTGAAAGATAGTGAAAAAAACGGAACGCGCGTGCCATCTTGAGCCCGCCCTGGTGCGCAGCCCAGGTAAGGTGCCCACCCTGGCAAAGGTGCGCACCCGGGCAATTAACCCTACTTCCGACTTCGTGCGCGCCAGGGTGGCAACCGGGCCTCGGAAGAGCCAATGCGAGAAACCCCACCAAACGCTCCGACAAAAAAAGAGGCGGCGCTCCAATAACCCCGCTTCGGAGCGCAGCCGGGGCAAACCCAGCCAAGGTGCCCACCCCGACGAAGGTGCACGCGAGGTGCGCACCCGGGGCAAACCGGGCTCCGACAACGTGCACGCAGCACCTTGGAGCACACTTCGAAGCACTCCCGGGTGCCCACCGGCGTTGCGCACCGTGGTGGGCAGCGAGGTGCGCACCTTTGATGCGCTGCCTTCACTAATTTCCAGAAAAAGGCAAACAAAAATGAGATTTTAAAATTTCCGTTTTGAAAGATAGTGAAAAAAAAGGAACGCGGGTGCCATCTTGAGCCCGCCCTGGTGCGCAGCCCAGGCAAGGCATGCGCACCAAGGTGCCCACCCGAGGTGCACACGCGGGGCAAACCGGGCTCCGACTTCGTGCAGGCCGCACCTTGGAGCACACTTCGGAGCGCTCCTTGGTGCGCACCATGGTGCCCACCAGGGCGCGCAACCCAGCCAAGGTCTGCACACCAAGGTGCCCACCCCGGCGAAGGTGCACGCGAGGTGCGCACCCGGGGCAAACCGGGCTCCGACTTCGTGCACGCCATGGTGCCCACCGCGGCGAAGGTGCACGCGAGGTGCGCACCCGGGGCAAACCGGGCTCCGACTTCGTGCACGCCGCACCTTGGAGCACACTTCGGAGCGCTCCTTGGTGCGCACCATGGTGCCCACCAGGGCGCGCAACCCAGCCAAGGTGTGCGCACCAAGGTGCACGCGAGGTGCGCACCCGGGGCAAACCGGGGTCCGACTTCGTGCACGCCGCACCTTGGAGCACACATCGGAGCGCTCCCAGGTTCGCACCAGCGTTGCGCACCTTTGATGCGCTGCCTTCACTAATTTCCAGAAAAGGCAAAAAAAAACGATATTTTAAAATTTCCGTTCTGAAAGATAGTGAAAAAAACGGAACGCGGGTGCCATCTTGAGCCCTTCCTGGTGCGCAGCCCAGGCAAGTTGTGCGCACCAAGGTGCCCACCCTGGCGGAGGTGCGCGCCCGGGGCAAACCGGGCTCCGACTTCGTGCACTGCATGGTGCCCACCAAGGCGCGCAACCCAGCCAAGGTGCCCACCGCAGCGAAGGTGCACGCGAGGTGCACACCCGGGGCAAACCGGGCTCCGACTTCGTGCACGCCGCACCTTGGAGCACACTTCAGAGCGCTCCTTGGTGCGCACCAGGGCGCGCAACCCAGCCGAGGTGCCCACCCCGTCGAAGGTGCACGCGAGGTGCGCACCCGGGGCAAACCGGGCTCCGACTTCGTGCACGCCATGGTGCCCACCGCGGCGAAGGTGCGCACCCGGGGCAAACCGGGCTCCGACTTCGTGCACGCCGCACCTTGGAGCACACTTCGGAGCGCTCCTTGGTGCGCACCATGGTGCCCACCAGGCCGCGCAACCCAGCCAAGGTGTGCGCACCAAGGTGCACGCGAGGTGCGCACCCGGGGCAAACCGGGGTCCGACTTCGTGCACGCCGCACCTTGGAGCACACATCGGGGCGCTCCCGGGTTCGCACCGGCGTTGCGCACCGTGGTGGGCACCTCGGAGCACACCAAGGTGGGCAGCGAGGTGCGCACCTTTGATGCGATGCCTTCACTAATTTCCATAAAAGGCAAAAAAAAAACGAGATTTTAAAATTTCCGTTTTGAAAGATAGTGAGAAAAAGGGAATGCTGGTGCCATCTTGAGCCCGCCCTGGTGCGCAGCCCAGCCAAGGTTTGCGCACCAAGGTGCCCACCCTGGCGAAGGTGCGCGCTCGGGCAATTAACCCAACTTCCAACTTCGCGCGCGCCAGGGTGGGAGCGCACCCAACAACCGGGCCTGGGAAGAGCCAATGCGAGAAACCCCACCAAACTCTCTGACAAAAAAAGAGGGGGCGCTCCAGTAACCCCGCTTCGGAGCGCACCCTGGGCAAACCCAGCCAAGGTGCCCACCCCGGCCAAGGTGCAGGCGAGGTGCGCACCCGGGGCAAACCGGGCTCCGACAACGTGCACGCCGCACCTTGGAGCACACTTCGTAGCGCTCCCGGGTGCGCACCTCAGAGCACACCAAGGTGGGCAGCGAGGTGCGCACCTTTGATGCGCTGCCTTCACTAATTTCCAGAAAAGGCAAAAAAAAAAGGAGATTTTAAAATTTCCGTTTTGAAAGATAGTGAAAAAAACGGAACGCGCGTGCCATCTTGAGCCCGCCCTGGTGCGCAGCCCAGGTAAGGTGCCACCCTGGCAAAGGTGCGCACCCGGGCAATTAACCCTACTTCCGACTTCGTGCGCGCCAGGGTGGCAACCGGGCCTCGGAAGAGCCAATGCGAGAAACCCCACCAAACGCTCCGACAAAAAAAGAGGCGGCGCTCCAATAACCCCGCTTCGGAGCGCAGCCGGGGCAAAGCAAGCCAAGGTGCCCACCCCGACGAAGGTGCACGCGAGGTGCGCACCCGGGGCAAACCGGGCTCCGACAACGTGCACGCAGCACCTTGGAGCACACTTCGAAGCACTCCCGGGTGCCCACCGGCGTTGCGCACCGTGGTGGGCAGCGAGGTGCGCACCTTTGATGCGCTGCCTTCACTAATTTCCAGAAAAAGGCAAAAAAAAATGAGATTTTAAAATTTCCGTTTTGAAAGATAGTGAAAAAAAAGGAACGCGGGTGCCATCTTGAGCCCGCCCTGGTGCGCAGCCCAGGCAAGGCATGCGCACCAAGGTGCCCACCCGAGGTGCACACCCGGGGCAAACCGGGCTCCGACTTCGTGCAGGCCGCACCTTGGAGCACACTTCGGAGCGCTCCTTGGTGCGCACCATGGTGCCCACCAGGGCGCACCCGGGGCAAACCGGGCTCCGACTTCGTGCACGCCGCACCTTGGAGCACACATCGGAGCGCTCCCAGGTTCGCACCAGCGTTGCGCACCTTTGATGCGCTGCCTTCACTAATTTCCAGAAAAGGCAAAAAAAAACGATATTTTAAAATTTCCGTTCTGAAAGATAGTGAAAAAAACGGAACGCGGGTGCCATCTTGAGCCCTTCCTGGTGCGCAGCCCAGGCAAGTTGTGCGCACCAAGGTGCCCACCCTGGCGGAGGTGCGCGCCCGGGGCAAACCGGGCTCCGACTTCGTGCACTGCATGGTGCCCACCAAGGCGCGCAACCCAGCCAAGGTGCCCACCGCAGCGAAGGTGCACGCGAGGTGCGCACCCGAGGTGCACACCCGGGGCAAACCGGGCTCCGACTTCGTGCACGCCGCACCTTGGAGCACACTTCAGAGCGCTCCTTGGTACGCACCAGGGCGCGCAACCCAGCCAAGGTGCTCACCCCGGCGAAGGTGCACGCGAGGTGCGCACCCGGGGCAAACCGGGCTCGAACTTCGTGCACGCCGCACCTTGGAGCACACATCGGAGCGCTCCCGGGTTCGCACCAGCATTGCGCACCTTTGATGCGCTGCCTTCACTAATTTCCAGAAAAGGCAAAAAAAAGAAAAAAATGAGATTTTAAAATTTCCGTTTTGAAAGATAGTGAAAAAAACGGAACGCGGGTGCCATCTTGAGCCCGCCCTGGTGTGCAGCCCAGGCAAGTTGTGCGCACCAAGGCACCCACCCTGGCCAAGGTGGGTCACGGGGTGGGTCCTAGGGTGGGTAACGGGGTGGGTACTAAGGTGCGTGCCAAGGTGGGTCATAGGGTGGGTGCCAAGGTGGGCACCAGGGTGGGTGTGCACCAACCCTAGCCAGGGTAGGTCACGGGGTGGTTGTCGGGGTGGGCGTCAAGGAGCCAAGGTGGGTGGCAAGTAGCCAAGTTGCGTGCCAAGGTGGGTGTCGGGGTGGGTGCCAAGGATCCAAGGTGGGTGCCAAGGAACCAAGGTGGGTGTCTGGGTGGGTGCCGAGGTGGGAGCCAGGGTGGGTCCCAAGGTGAGTGCAAAGGTGGGTGCCAGGGTCAAGGTGAGTGCCAATGTGGGTTCCAAGGTGCCAGGGTCAGGGTGAGTGCCAATGTGGGTTCAAAGGTGCTAAGTTGGGTGCGAGGTTGGGTGCGAGGGTGGGTGGGTGCCAAGGTGTGCTAGGTGGAAGCCCGGGTGGGTCGGCATCCCATGGGTGTCGAGTTGGGTGCCTGATGGGTGCTTCTTGTCAAGTTTTAGTCGTCGGGACTCATTTCGAGCCTTAGAGGTCGTTTCTTGTCCGGTTGCCCTGTCTTCGACCTGGGAACCCAATTTTGGTCCTCGGGTCCCATTTTTTTTTGTCTCGCATCCCACTTTTGGCCTGTGGCCTTTTCGGGGTCGATTCTCGTTTTGGGCATCAGAGCATGTTTCTTCTCCTAAAACCCAATATTTGTTTATTAAGTCTCGGAACACATTTTTGTTCTCGTGGACCCATCATGGGTCTTGGAACGCATTTGTGGTCCTTGGGTCCCATTTTGCATCCCGAAACTTGTGTTTTGGTGCTTGATCCCTATTTTGGGTGCCCACCTTGCACCAAGTGCGCACCCGGGGCAAACCGAGCGCCTTGGTGCACCGGGGCAAGATTGAGCGTGCACCCGAGGCGCCCCGAACATGCACCAAGGTGCACTCGGCCCACATGTGAGCGCAGGTCGTTGCGCCCGAGGTGGTGTGTGGGCACCGCGTTGCAGACGGGACACTGCACGCACACGACGCCCCCTCCAGGTGCACGCACGTAGGCCGGGCCGGGTGCACACCCGACGCCCTAGCAAGGTGCGCGCACCCGGGCAGGGCTCACACTTGGCGAACGGGGCGCACTTCGCGAGGGAGGGTGTGCACCTCGACGGGGGTGGGTGGCCGGGGTGGATTCGCACGTGGGTCGCGGTTTGCTAAGTACACACTGCGACAAGCTCATAACGGGTGCGATCATACCAGCGTTAGTGCACCGGATCCCATCAGAACTCCGCAGTTAAGCGCGCTTGGGCCGGAGTAGTACTGGGATGGGTGACCTCCCGGGAAGTCCCGGTGTTGCACCCTTTTTTAGTTTTTCGCCGGGCGTCGCAATGCTATTTGAATAAACCTTTTGCCCGTTTGCGTTCTCGTCGGGGCCGGGCCGGGCCGGGGTGCGCTGCCCGCACTACCGCGCGCGCGGGGGCGACACCGAGCGCGCACCCGAGGCGCCCCGAGCACACAGGCCACGGTGCAACCCGGGCGTTGTGCGCGCACCCCGGTGCGCCCGAGGTGCTGCGCGCGCACCCAGGTGAAATCGGTGTGCACCTCGGCCAGTGCGCGCTCGGTCGAGTCGCGCACGTTGGCCAAGGTGCACGGTGATGTTTCTTACTCTAAGGTTCCGCACCAGACGCCCGGGACAGGTGAGCGAAGCTGGGCGGGGCCGGGTGCGCGGCCGGGGCAGGTGCACGCAGCTGGAGAGAGCTTTGGAGCACACTTCGGAGCGCACCAATGATGCGCTCCATTCAAAAGTTTCCTGAAAAGGCAAAAAAAGTTGAGATTATAGAATTTCCCACTTGAGAGATTGTAAAAAAAAAAAATTTAAAATGAAGGAAACGCGGGTGCCAAGGTGTGCGCAGCCCAGCCAAGGTGTGCGCACCAAGGCGCCCACCCTGGCGAAGGTGCACGCAAGGTGCGCACCCGAGGCAAACCGGACAATTAACCCAACTTTCGACTTCGCGCGCACCTTGGAGCGCACTTCGGAGCGCTCCTTGGTGCGCACCAATCTTGGGCACCTCGGAGTGCACCATGGCGCCCACCAAGGTGCGCACCCGGGGCAAACCGAGCTCCGACTTCGTGCGCACCTTGGAGCGCACGAAAGGTGCGCACCATGGCGCCCACCAAGGTGCGCAGCCCAGCCAAGGCGTGCGCATCAAGGTGCGCACCCTGGCGAAGGTGCGCACCCGGGGCAAACCGAGCTCCGACTTCGTGCGCACCTTGGAGCGCACAAAAGGTGCGCAACCCAGCCAAGGTGTGCGCACCCCGGTCAAACCGAGCTCCGAATCGTGCGCACCAGAGGTGCACGCCATCGTGCGCACCTTGGAGCACACTTCGGAGCCCTCCTTGGTGCGCGCCGATGTTGCGCACCTCGGAGCGCACCCGGGGAAAACAATGCAATTAACCCGACTTTCGACTTCGTGGGCACCTCGGAGCGCTCTCGGGTTCGCACCTCGGAGCACACCGAGGTGCGCACCTTTGATGCGCTGCCTTCACCAATTTCCAGAAAAGGCAAGAAAACATTGAGAAGGTGTGCGCACCGAGGTGCCCACCCTGGCGAAGGTGCACGCGAGGTGCGCACCCGGGGCAAACCGGGCTCCGACTTCGTGCACGCCGCACCTTGGAGCACACTTCGGAGCGCTCCTTGGTGCGCACCAGGGCGCGCAACCCAGCCGAGGTGCCCACCCCGGCGAAGGTGCACGCGAGGTGCGCACCCGGGGCAAACCGGGCTCCGACTTCGTGCACGCCATGGTGCCCACCGCGGCGAAGGTGCACGCGAGGTGCGCACCCGGGGCAAACCGGGCTCCGACTTCGTGCACGCCGCACCTTGGAGCACACTTCGGAGCGCTCCTTGGTGCGCACCATGGTGCCCACCAGGGCGCGCAACCCCGCCGAAGGTGCACGCGAGGTGCGCACCCGGGGCAAACCGGGCTCCGACTTCGTGCACGCCGCACCTTGGAGCACACTTCGGAGCGCTCCTTGGTGCGCACCATGGTGCCCACCAGGGCGCGCAACCCCGCCGAAGGTGCACGCGAGGTGCGCACCCGGGGCAAACCGGGCTCCGACTTCGTGCACGCCATGGTGCGCACCGCGGCGAAGGTGCGCACCCGGGGCAAACCGGGCTCCGACTTCGTGCACGCCGCACCTTGGAGCACACTTCGGAGCGCTCCTTGGTGCGCACCAGGGCGCGCAACCTAGCCGAGGTGCCCACCCCGGCGAAGGTGCACGCGAGGTGCGTACCCGGGGCAAACCGGGCTCCGACTTCGTGCACGCCGCACCTTGGAGCACACTTCGGAGCGCTCCTTGGTGCGCACCATGGTGCCCACCAGGCCGCGCAACCCAGCCAAGGTGTGCGCACCAAGGTGCACGCGAGGTGCGCACCCGGGGCAAACCGGGGTCCGACTTCGTGCACGCCGCACCTTGGAGCACACATCGGGGCGCTCCCGGGTTCGCACCGGCGTTGCGCACCGTGGTGGGCACCTCGGAGCACACCAAGGTGGGCAGCGAGGTGCGCACCTTTGATGCGATGCCTTCACTAATTTCCATAAAAGGCAAAAAAAAAACGAGATTTTAAAATTTCCGTTTTGAAAGATAGTGAGAAAAAGGGAATGCTGGTGCCATCTTGAGCCCGCCCTGGTGCGCAGCCCAGCCAAGGTGTGCGCACCAAGGTGCCCACCCTGGCGAAGGTGCGCGCCCGGGCAATTAACCCAACTTCCAACTTCGCGCGCGCCAGGGTGGGAGCGCACCCAACAACCGGGCCTGGGAAGAGCCAATGCGAGAAACCCCACCAAACGCTCTGACAAAAAAAGAGGGGGCGCTCCAGTAACCCCGCTTCGGAGCGCACCCTGGGCAAACCCAGCCAAG
>NW_026729186.1:40000-62500 GCF_030272615.1 Cryptomeria japonica
TCACCGCATAGCAATCGGGGGTGCGAGGCGAGGGATGGGGCGGGAAGGCCCCAACGGCTAGACGGAAGAGGCTTCAGGGCCGCCTAGGAATGGTCCAAGCATCGGACACGCTTGGGGCGACTACCAGTGACAGCCCCCTATCCCGCGATGCGTCCGATACGAAGATGGTTCCAAGGCGGCCGAGGAGCCTCACCGCATAGCAATCGGGGTGCGAGGTGGGGGATGCGGCGAGATGGCCCCAACGGCTAGACGGAAGAGGCCACAGGGCCGCGTCGGAATAGTCCAAGCATCGGACGCGCTTGGGGCGACTACCAGTGACAACCCCTTATCCCGCGATGCGTCCGATACGAAGATAGTTCCAAGGCGGCCGAGGAGCCTCACCGCATAGCAATCGGGGTGCGAGGTGGGGGATGCGGCGAGATGGCCCCAACGGCTAGACGGAAGAGGCTGCAGGGCCGCCTCGGAATAGTCCAAGCATCGGACGCGCTTGGGGCCACTACCAGTGACAACCCCTTATCCCGCGATGCGTCCGATACGAAGATAGTTCCAAGGCGGCCGAAGAGCCTCACCGCATAGCAATCGGGGTGCGAGGTGGGGGATGCGGCGAGATGGCCCCAACGGCTAGACGGAAGAGGCCACAGGGCCGCCTCGGAATAGTCCAAGCATCGGACGCGCTTGGGGCGACTACCAGTGACAACCCCTTATCCCGCGATGCGTCCGATACGAAGATAGTTCCCAGGCGGCCGAGGAGCCTCACCGCATAGCAATCGGGGTGCGAGGCGAGGGATGCGGCGAGATGGCCCCAAAGGCTAGACGGAAGAGGCTGCAGGGCTGCCTCGGAATAGTCCAAGCATCGGACGCGCTTGGGGCGACTACCACTGCCAACCCCTTATCCCGCGATGCGTCCGATACACAGATAGTTCCGAGGCGGCCGAGGAGGTGGGGGATGCAGCGAGATGGCCCCAACGGCTAGACGGAAGAGGCTGCAGGGCCGCCTCGGAATAGTCCAAGCATCGGACGCGCTTGGGGCGACTACCAGTGACAACCCCTTATCCCGCGATGCGTCCGATACACAGATAGTTCCGAGGCGGCCAAGGAGCCTCACCGCATAGCAATCGTGGTGCGAGGTGGGGGATGCGGCGAGATGGCCCCAACGGCTAGACGGAAGAGGCTGCAGGGCCGCCTCGGAATGGTCCAAGCATCGGATGCGCTTGGGGCGACTACCACTGCCAACCCCTTATCCCGCGATGCGTCCGATACACAGATAGTTCCAAGGCGGCCGAGGAGCCTCACAGCATAGCAATCAGGGTGCGAGGCGAGGGATGCGGCGAGAAAGCCCCAACGGCTAGAGGGAAGAGGCTTCAGGTCCGCCTCGGAATGGTCCAAGCATCGGACGCGCTTGGGGCGACTACCAGTGACAACCCCTTATCCCGCGACGCGTCCGATACACAGATAGTTCCAAGGCGGCCGAGGAGCCTCACCGCATAGCAATCGGGGTGCGAGGCGAGGGATGCGGCGAGAAGGACCCAACGGCTACACGGAAGAGGCTTCGGGGCCGCCTCGGAATGGTCCAAGCATCGGACGTGCTTGGGGCGACTACCAGTGACAACCCCTTATCCCGCGACGCGTCCGATACACAGATAGTTCCAAGGCGGCCGAGGAGCCTCACCGCATAGCAATCGGGGTGCGAGGCGAGGGATGCGGCGAGAAGGACCCAACGGCTACACGGAAGAGGCTTCGGGGCCGCCTCGGAATGGTCCAAGCATCGGACGCGCTTGGGGCGACTACCAGTGACAACCCCTTATCCCGCGACGCGTCCGATACACAGATAGTTCCAAGGCGGCCGAGGAGCCTCACCGCATAGCAATCGGGGTGCGAGGCGAGGGATGCGGCGAGAAGGACCCAACGGCTAGACGGAAGAGGCTTCGGGTCCGCCTCGGAATGGTCCAAGCATCGGACGCGCTTGGGGCGACTACCAGTGACAACCCCTTATCCCGCGACGCGTCCGATACACAGATAGTTCCAAGGCGGCCGAGGAGCCTCACCGCATAGCAATCGGGGTGCGAGGCGAGGGATGCGGCGAGAAGGACCCAACGGCTAGACGGAAGAGGCTTCGGGTCCGCCTCGGAATGGTCCAAGCATCGGACGCGCTTGGGGCGACTACCAGTGACAACCCCTTATCCCGCGACGCGTCCGATACACAGATAGTTCCAAGGCGGCCGAGGAGCCTCACCGCATAGCAATCGGGGTGCGAGGCGAGGGATGCGGCGAGAAGGACCCAACGGCTAGACGGAAGAGGCTTCGGGTCCGCCTCGGAATGGTCCAAGCATCGGACGCGCTTGGGGCGACTACCAGTGACAACCCCTTATCCCGCGACGCGTCCGATACACAGATAGTTCCGAGGCGGCCGAGGAGCCTCACCGCATAGCAATCGGGGTGCGAGGCGAAGGATGCGGCGAGAAGGACCCAACGGCTAGACGGAAGAGGCTTCGGGTCCGCCTCGGAATGGTCCAAGCATCGGACGCGCTTGGGGCGACTACCAGTGACAACCCCTTATCCCGCGACGCGTCCGATACACAGATAGTTCCAAGGCGGCCGAGGAGCCTCACCGCATAGCAATCGGGGTGCGAGGCGAGGGATGCGGCGAGAAGGACCCAACGGCTAGACGGAAGAGGCTTCAGGGCCGCCTCGGAATGGTCCAAGCATCGAACGCGCTTGGGGCGACTACCAGTGACAACCCCTTATCCCGCGACGCGTCCGATACACAGATAGTTCCGAGGCGGCCGAGGAGCCTCACCGCATAGCAATCGGGGTGCGAGGCGAGGGATGCGGCAAGGACCCAACGGCTAGACGGAAGAGGCTTCAGGGCCGCCTCGGAATGGTCCAAGCATCGGACGCGCTTGGGGCGACTACCAGTGACAACCCCTTATCCCGCGACGCGTCCGATACACAGATAGTTCCGAGGCGGCCGAGGAGCCTCACCGCATAGCAATCGGGGTGCGAGGCGAGGGATGCGGCGAGAAGGACCCAACGGCTAGACGGAAGAGGCTTCAGGGCCGCCTCGGAATGGTCCAAGCATCGGACGCGCTTGGGGCGACTACCAATGACAACCCCTTATCCCGCGACGCGTCCGATACACAGATAGTTCCGAGGCGGCCGAGGAGCCTCACCGCATAGCAATCGGGGTGCGAGGCGAGGGATGCGGCGAGAAGGACCCAACGGCTAGACGGAAGAGGCTTCAGGGCCGCCTCGGAATGGTCCAAGCATCGGACGCGCTTGGGGCGACTACCAGTGACAACCCCTTATCCCGCGACGCGTCCGATACACAGATAGTTCCGAGGCGGCCGAGGAGCCTCACCGCATAGCAATCGGGGTGCAAGGCGAGGGATGCGGCGAGAAGGACCCAACGGCTAGACGGAAGAGGCTTCAGGGCCGCCTCGGAATGGTCCAAGCATCGGACGCGCTTGGGGCGACTACCAGTGACAACCCCTTATCCCGCGACGCGTCCGATACACAGATAGTTCCGAGGCGGCCGAGGAGCCTCACCGCATAGCAATCGGGGTGCGAGGCGAGGGATGCGGCGAGAAGGACCCAACGGCTAGACGGAAGAGGCTTCAGGGCCGCCTCGGAATGGTCCAAGCATCGGACGCGCTTGGGGCGACTACCGTTGCCAACCCCTTATCCCGCGATGCGTCTGATACACAGATAGTTCCGAGGCGGCCGAGGAGCCTCACCGCATAGCAATCGGGTTGCGAGGCAGATTATTGGGAAGGGAACCCCCTGGGATGCGGCTCAAGCAGTGCCCAAAGGGACTGGAATGCGGAATCACATCGAGAGACCCAAATGCTATACGAGGGCTCAAATCGAATTATCGATTTGGCCACGACATGGACGCATCGGAACGACTACCTTTGCCGAACCACTCGCAATTGCATCCATACCGAAACCAATAGACATTTCCGTTAGAGCCCTCGCATAGCATTCGGGAATCTCGCATGCCCCTCTAAATCGACCAATGCTGGCGCTCAATGAAAATCCGAGCGCTACCACCGTTCGAGCGCCAGCATTGGTCGAGTTAGAGGGGCACGGGGGAGAATGCTCCAGTCAACACCTCCCCTATATAAGTTATTTGTCCGATTCTCGCACAACCGTAGTCTGCCTCGTCGAATCAAACAACGGTCCCAGATTCCGACTTCCGTTCCGTAGAGACCCAAAAGCTAGATGGAGGCTCGCAAGAAAGAGAGTCGGCGCATAGCAATCGGGTTTCTCGAACGTTTAGGGACCGAGCTCACTTGCGGATAGGGCAAAATCCGCCAAGCAACCCAAAAGCTAGACGGGGGCTCGAATCGAATCGCCTAGGCGGCCACAACAACGACGTGTTGGATCGACTACCAGTGCCAAACCATTCAGCAAGACTAGTCTGTGTCGAGGCCGGATAGAGATTCTCAGAGAGCGCCCGCATAGCATTTAGGAGACCTGCCGCGTCCCTCACACTCGACAAATGGTGGTGCACGTTTATAAATCCGAGCGATCCCAACCCTTTCAAGCACCAACATCGGTCGAGATAGAGGGGCACGGAGGGGGCTGCGTGAGACAACACAGTCCCCTATATAAGTTATTTGTCCGATTCTCACACATCCGAAGAATGGTCATCAAATCGGACAACAGCCCAAACTTCCGACTTCCGTCCCAGAAAGCCCAAGAGCTATCTAAAACGTTCATGGCCGGAACTCGATCGCGGCTATACCAGTCCGCCAAGCAACCCAAAAGCTAGACTGGAGCTCTAGTCGAATCACCTCTGTGGCCATTGCAAGGACGTGTTGGAGCGACTACCATTGCCGAACCATTCCGCAGGTCGAGTCCATACCAAGGCCGCATAGAGATTCACGATGAGCTCCTGCATAGCAATCAGGAGACTTGCCGTGTCCATCACAATCGATAAATCCTGGTGCAAGATTTTTGCATCCGAGCGCTCCAACCAGTCGAGCACCAGCATCAATCGACATAAACGGGCACGGGGGGAGGATGCTCGAGAACACTACCTCCCCTATATAAGTTATTTGTCCGATTCTCAAGCAGCCGAAGTCTGGTCATCGAATCGGGTCAAAGACCACAACTTCCGACTTTACCCACAATGCAAGTCATCGAATCGAACATCGGCCCCCGAGTCGGACTCCATGCGTATGTCAGGTCATCGGACCCAAATTCCGCCTTCCTGCGCATGGCGGGCCATCAATATCAACTCGGTCATCGGACCCAAACTCCGCCTTTTTGCGTATGGCACGCCTTCAAATCGGTCATCGGACCCAAATTCCGCCTTCCTGTGCATGGCGGGCCATCAACATCAACTCGGTCATCGGACCCAAATTCCGCCTTTCTGCGCATGGCACGCCATCAACTCGGTCATCGGACCCAAATTCCGCCTTCCTGCGCATGGCAGGTCATCGGACACAAATTCAGACCTCGCCAATATGCCTACGTATCGAATCGGTCATCGGACCCAACTTCCGACTTCATCCATACTGTAGGGTCTTTGAGGTTGGCGCGGTGCGCTCAACCCAGGGAGTCGACCCATCGAAGCATACACCTCCCCTATATAAGCTATTTGTCCGATTCCCACACCTGTGTAGTTTGCACCTCTGACCAGGACATCGACCCCAACTTCCGAACTCGACTGCAACGACGGCACCAGCGCCTTGGTGCGCACCTTGCGACGCACAGTCCCAACATTCGCCTTCCTGCACATGGCAGGTCATCGGACCCAAATTCCGACCTCGCGAGTATGCCTACATATCGAATCGGTCATCGGACCCAACTTCCGACTTCATCCATACCGTAGGGTCTTTGAGGTTGGCGCGGTGCGCTCAACCCGGGGAGTCGACCCAACGAAGCATACACCTCCCCTATATAAGCTATTTGTCCGATTCCCACACCTGTGTAGTTTGCACCTCCGATCAAGACATCGACCCCAACTTCCGAACTCGCCTCCAACGACCGAACCAGCGCCTTGGTGCGCACCTTGCAACGCACAGTGCCAACATTCGCCTTCCTGCACGTGGCAGGTCATCGGACCCAAATTCCGACCTCGCGAGTATGCCTACATATCGAATCGGTCATCGGACCCAACTTCCGACTTCATCCATACCGTAGGGTCTTTGAGGTTGGCGCGGTGCGCTCAACCCGGGGAGTCGACCCAACGAAGCATACACCTCCCCTATATAAGCTATTTGTCCGATTCCCACACCTGTGTAGCTTGCACCTCCGATCAGGACATCGACCCCAACTTCCGAACTCGACTAAAAAGACCGCACCAGCGCCTTGGTGTGCACCTTGCAACGCACAGTGTCAACATTCGCCTTCCTGCACATGGCAGGTCATCGGACCCAAATTCCGACCTCATGAGCATACCTACTAATCGAATCGGTCATCGGACCCAACTTCCGACTTCATCCATACCGTAGGGTCTTTGAGGTTGGCGCGGTGCGCTCAACCTGGGGAGTCGACCCATCGAAGCATACACCTCCCCTATATAAGCTATTTGTCCGATTCCGACACCTGTGTAGTTTGCACCTCCGCTCAGGACATCGACCCCAACTTCCGAACTCGCCTGCAACGACCGAACCAGCGCCTTGGTGCGCACCAAAAGTGCGCACTTTTGGAGGGCACTTTTGTGCGCTCCAAAGGTGCGCACTTTTGGAGGGCACTTTTCTGCGCTCCAAAGGTGCGCACTTTTGGAGGGCACTTTTTGGAGGGCACTTTTCTGCGCTCCAAAGGTGCGCACTTTTGGAGGGCACTTTTTGGAGGGCACTTTTCTGCGCTCCAAAGGTGCGCACTTTTGGAGGGCACTTTTTGGAGGGCACTTTTCTGCGCTCCAAAGGTGCGCACTTTTGGAGGGCACTTTTTGGAGGGCACTTTTCTGCGCTCCAAAGGTGCGCACTTTTGGAGGGCACTTTTTGGAGGGCACTTTTCTGCGCTCCAAAGGTGCGCACTTTTGGAGGGCACTTTTTGGAGGGCACTTTTCTGCGCTCCAAAGGTGCGCACTTTTGGAGGGCACTTTTTGGAGGGCACTTTTCTGCGCTCCAAAGGTGCGCACTTTTGGAGGGCACTTTTTGGAGGGCACTTTTCTGCGCTCCAAAGGTGCGCACTTTTGGAGGGCACTTTTTGGAGGGCACTTTTCTGCGCTCCAAAGGTGCGCACTTTTGGAGGGCACTTTTGTGCACTCCAAAGGTGCGCACTTTTGGAGGGCACTTTTCCTGTGCTCCAAAGGTGCACACCTAGGTGAGCACCTTCGACCACACCTTGTAGCACACCAAACTCTGACTTTCGACTTCATCCGCAATGCAGGGTCTTTGAGGTTGGCGCAATGCGCACAACCAGGGGAGTCGACCCATCAAACCCAACACCTCCCCTATATAAGCTATTTGTCTGATTCTCATACATGCGTAGCCTGCAGGAGCAATTAGGACATCGACCCCAACTTTCGGCTTCTAAACGAAAACAAGGTCTTTGAGGTTGGTGTAATGCGAACAACTAGGGGAGTCAACCCATCAAACCCAACACCTCCCCTATATAAGCTATTTGTCTGATTCTCATACATGTGTAGTCTACAGGAGCAATTAGGACATCGACCCCAACTTTTGACTTCTTAACGAAAACAAGGTCTTTGAGGTTGACGTAATGCGCACAACCAGGGGAGTCGACCCATCAAACCCAACACCTCCCCTATATAAGCTATTTGTCCGATTCTCATACATGTGTAGCCTGCAGGAGCCATTAGGACATTGACCCCAACTTTTGACTTCTTAACGAAAACAAGGTCTTTGAGGTTGGCGTAATGCGCACAACCAAGGGAGTTGACCCATCAAACCCAACACCTCCCCTATATAAGCTATTTGTCTGATTCTCATACATGTGTAGCCTGCAACAACGATTAGGACATCCACCCCAACTTCTGAATTCGTCTGCGTTGACCGCACCAAAGGTGCACGCCTTGGTGCTCACCAAAATCCGACTTCCGACTTCTTCTGCTATGCGGGGTCTTTGAGGTTGGCGCAGTGCGCACAACCAGGGGAGTCAACCCACCGAATGCAACACCTCCCCTATATAAGCTATTTGTCTGATTCTCATACATGCGTAGACTGCAGCAATGATTAGGACATCCACCCCAACTTTTGACTTCTTAAACAAGACAGGGTCTTTGAAGTTGGTGCAGTGCACACAACCAGGGGAGTCGACCCATCAAACGCAACACCTCCCCTATATAAAGCTATTTGTCCGATTCTCATACGTGTAGTCTGCAGCAGCGATTAGGACATCGACCCCAACTTCCGAATTCGTTTGCATTGACCGCACCAAAGGTGCACGCCTTGGTGTGCACCCTGGAGTGCACTTTGGTGCTCACCTCGGTGCACACTTTGGTGTGCACCTCGGTGTGCACCAAAGGTGCGCACCTTGGAGCGCACCAAAGGTGTACACTTTGGAGCGCACCACATAGGGTCTTTGAGAGGTTGGCGCAGTGCGCACACCAAGGTGGGTGTTGAGGTGCGTGCCGAGGTGGGTGGGTGCTAGGGTGCGCTCCATGGTGGGTGCCAGGGTGGGTGCGTGCTAGGGTGGATTCCAAAGAGGGTCATAGGGTGGGTGCCAAGGTGGGTTGGTGATATAGTGGGTTCAAAGGTGGGTACTAGGGTGGGTTCCAAGGTGGGTCACAAGTTGGGTGCCAGGATGCGTGGGTGTTAGGTTGGGTGCCAAGGTGGGCTCCTGCGTGGGTGGGTGCTAGGGTGGGTTTCAAGGTGGACGCGAGGGCGGGTGCCAAGGTGGGTAACAAGTTGGGTGTTAGGATGGGTGAGTGCTAGAGTGGGTGCCAAGGTGGGTGGGTGCTAAGGTGGATGCCAAGGTGGTTCACAGGGTGGGTGGGTTCTAGGGTGAGTTCCAAGGTGGGTCACAGGTTCAGTGCTAGGGTGGGTGTCAAGGCGGGTGTCGAGGTGCCTGGGTGCTAGGGTGTGGATGCCAATGTGGGTCATAGGGTGGGTACTAGGGTGGGCTGCAATGTGGGTGCCAAGGTGGGTAACATGCTCGGTGGGTTCTAAATTGGGTGCCAGGGTGGGTGTGCACCCACCTTGCCCGAGGTGGGTGCCAAGGTGCCAGTGTGGGTGGGTGCTAAGGTGGATGCCAAGGTGGGTGAGAAGGTGGGTGATAGGTTGAGTGGTAGGATGGGTGGGTGCCAAGATGGGTCACAGGGTGGGTGCAAGGGTGGGTAGGTGCTAGGGTTGGTGTCAGGGTGGGTGGGTGCTAGGTTGGGTTCCAAGGTGGGTGCGAGGGTGAGTGTCAAGGTGGGTCACAGGTTAGGTGCTAGGATGGGTGAGTGCTAGGGTGCAAAGGTGCCAGGGTGGGTGCTAGGATGGGTCGATGCTAGGGTGAGTGGCAAGGTGGGTCCACAAGTGTCAAGGTGGGTGCCGAGGTGGGTGCCAAGTCGGCGACTGCTATGGTGGATGCCAAGGTGGGTCACGGGGTGGGTGCCAAGTTGCTAGGTTGGGTTCCAAGGTGGGTGCCAACGTGGGTGCTAGGGTGCGTGGGTTAAAGGGTGTGTCACAACGTGGGTGCCAGGATGGGTGCGCACCCACACTGGCCAAGACGGGTGCGGGTGCAAGGTTGGGTTCCAAGCCCGGTCACAGGCTGGGTGCTAGGATGGGTGGGTGCCAAGGTGGGCACCAGGGTGGGTGCACCCACCCTGGCCAAGGTGGGTCACGGGGTGGGTCCTAGGGTGGGTAACGGGGTGGGTACTAAGGTGCGTGCCAAGGTGGGTCATAGGGTGGGTGCCAAGGTGGGCACCAGGGTGGGTGTGCACCAACCCTAGCCAGGGTAGGTCACGGGGTGGTTGTCGGGGTGGGCGTCAAGGAGCCAAGGTGGGTGGCAAGTAGCCAAGTTGCGTGCCAAGGTGGGTGTCGGGGTGGGTGCCAAGGATCCAAGGTGGGTGCCAAGGAACCAAGGTGGGTGTCTGGGTGGGTGCCGAGGTGGGAGCCAGGGTGGGTCCCAAGGTGAGTGCAAAGGTGGGTGCCAGGGTCAAGGTGAGTGCCAATGTGGGTTCCAAGGTGCCAGGGTCAGGGTGAGTGCCAATGTGGGTTCAAAGGTGCTAAGTTGGGTGCGAGGTTGGGTGCGAGGGTGGGTGGGTGCCAAGGTGTGCTAGGTGGAAGCCCGGGTGGGTCGGCATCCCATGGGTGTCGAGTTGGGTGCCTGATGGGTGCTTCTTGTCAAGTTTTAGTCGTCGGGACTCATTTCGAGCCTTAGAGGTCGTTTCTTGTCCGGTTGCCCTGTCTTCGACCTGGGAACCCAATTTTGGTCCTCGGGTCCCATTTTTTTTTGTCTCGCATCCCACTTTTGGCCTGTGGCCTTTTCGGGGTCGATTCTCGTTTTGGGCATCAGAGCATGTTTCTTCTCCTAAAACCCAATATTTGTTTATTAAGTCTCGGAACACATTTTTGTTCTCGTGGACCCATCATGGGTCTTGGAACGCATTTGTGGTCCTTGGGTCCCATTTTGCATCCCGAAACTTGTGTTTTGGTGCTTGATCCCTATTTTGGGTGCCCACCTTGCACCAAGTGCGCACCCGGGGCAAACCGAGCGCCTTGGTGCACCGGGGCAAGATCGAGCGTGCACCCGAGGCGCCCCGAACATGCACCAAGGTGCACTCGGCCCACATGTGAGCGCAGGTCGTTGCGCCCGAGGTGGTGTGTGGGCACCGCGTTGCAGACGGGACACTGCACGCACACGACGCCCCCTCCAGGTGCACGCACGTAGGCCGGGCCGGGTGCACACCCGACGCCCTAGCAAGGTGCGCGCACCCGGGCAGGGCTCACACTTGGCGAACGGGGCGCACTTCGCGAGGGAGGGTGTGCACCTCGACGGGGGTGGGTGGCCGGGGTGGATTCGCACGTGGGTCGCGGTTTGCTAAGTACACACTGCGACAAGCTCATAACGGGTGCGATCATACCAGCATTAGTGCACCGGATCCCATCAGAACTCCGCAGTTAAGCGCGCTTGGGCCGGAGTAGTACTGGGATGGGTGACCTCCCGGGAAGTCCCGGTGTTGCACCCTTTTTTAGTTTTTCGCCGGGCGTCGCAATGCTATTTGAATAAACCTTTTGCCCGTTTGCGTTCTCGTCGGGGCCGGGCCGGGCCGGGGTGCGCTGCCCGCACTACCGCGCGCGCGGGGGCGACACCGAGCGCGCACCCGAGGCGCCCCGAGCACACAGGCCACGGTGCAACCCGGGCGTTGTGCGCGCACCCCGGTGCGCCCGAGGTGCTGCGCGCGCACCCAGGTGAAATCGGTGTGCACCTCGGCCAGTGCGCGCTCGGTCGAGTCGCGCACGTTGGCCAAGGTGCACGGTGATGTTTCTTACTCTAAGGTTCCGCACCAGACGCCCGGGACAGGTGAGCGAAGCTGGGCGGGGCCGGGTGCGCGGCCGGGGCAGGTGCACGCAGCTGGAGAGAGCTTTGGAGCACACTTCGGAGCGCACCAATGATGCGCTCCATTCAAAAGTTTCCTGAAAAGGCAAAAAAAGTTGAGATTATAGAATTTCCCACTTGAGAGATTGTAAAAAAAAAAAATTTAAAATGAAGGAAACGCGGGTGCCAAGGTGTGCGCAGCCCAGCCAAGGTGTGCGCACCAAGGCGCCCACCCTGGCGAAGGTGCACGCAAGGTGCGCACCCGAGGCAAACCGGACAATTAACCCAACTTTCGACTTCGCGCGCACCTTGGAGCGCACTTCGGAGCGCTCCTTGGTGCGCACCAATCTTGGGCACCTCGGAGTGCACCATGGCGCCCACCAAGGTGCGCACCCGGGGCAAACCGAGCTCCGACTTCGTGCGCACCTTGGAGCGCACGAAAGGTGCGCACCATGGCGCCCACCAAGGTGCGCAGCCCAGCCAAGGCGTGCGCATCAAGGTGCGCACCCTGGCGAAGGTGCGCACCCGGGGCAAACCGAGCTCCGACTTCGTGCGCACCTTGGAGCGCACAAAAGGTGCGCAACCCAGCCAAGGTGTGCGCACCCCGGTCAAACCGAGCTCCGAATCGTGCGCACCAGAGGTGCACGCCATCGTGCGCACCTTGGAGCACACTTCGGAGCCCTCCTTGGTGCGCGCCGATGTTGCGCACCTCGGAGCGCACCCGGGGAAAACAATGCAATTAACCCGACTTTCGACTTCGTGGGCACCTCGGAGCGCTCTCGGGTTCGCACCTCGGAGCACACCGAGGTGCGCACCTTTGATGCGCTGCCTTCACCAATTTCCAGAAAAGGCAAGAAAACATTGAGAAGGTGTGCGCACCGAGGTGCCCACCCTGGCGAAGGTGCACGCGAGGTGCGCACCCGGGGCAAACCGGGCTCCGACTTCGTGCACGCCGCACCTTGGAGCACACTTCGGAGCGCTCCTTGGTGCGCACCAGGGCGCGCAACCCAGCCGAGGTGCCCACCCCGGCGAAGGTGCACGCGAGGTGCGCACCCGGGGCAAACCGGGCTCCGACTTCGTGCACGCCATGGTGCCCACCGCGGCGAAGGTGCACGCGAGGTGCGCACCCGGGGCAAACCGGGCTCCGACTTCGTGCACGCCGCACCTTGGAGCACACTTCGGAGCGCTCCTTGGTGCGCACCATGGTGCCCACCAGGGCGCGCAACCCCGCCGAAGGTGCACGCGAGGTGCGCACCCGGGGCAAACCGGGCTCCGACTTCGTGCACGCCGCACCTTGGAGCACACTTCGGAGCGCTCCTTGGTGCGCACCATGGTGCCCACCAGGGCGCGCAACCCCGCCGAAGGTGCACGCGAGGTGCGCACCCGGGGCAAACCGGGCTCCGACTTCGTGCACGCCATGGTGCGCACCGCGGCGAAGGTGCGCACCCGGGGCAAACCGGGCTCCGACTTCGTGCACGCCGCACCTTGGAGCACACTTCGGAGCGCTCCTTGGTGCGCACCAGGGCGCGCAACCCAGCCGAGGTGCCCACCCCGGCGAAGGTGCACGCGAGGTGCGTACCCGGGGCAAACCGGGCTCCGACTTCGTGCACGCCGCACCTTGGAGCACACTTCGGAGCGCTCCTTGGTGCGCACCATGGTGCCCACCAGGCCGCGCAACCCAGCCAAGGTGTGCGCACCAAGGTGCACGCGAGGTGCGCACCCGGGGCAAACCGGGGTCCGACTTCGTGCACGCCGCACCTTGGAGCACACATCGGGGCGCTCCCGGGTTCGCACCGGCGTTGCGCACCGTGGTGGGCACCTCGGAGCACACCAAGGTGGGCAGCGAGGTGCGCACCTTTGATGCGATGCCTTCACTAATTTCCATAAAAGGCAAAAAAAAAACGAGATTTTAAAATTTCCGTTTTGAAAGATAGTGAGAAAAAGGGAATGCTGGTGCCATCTTGAGCCCGCCCTGGTGCGCAGCCCAGCCAAGGTGTGCGCACCAAGGTGCCCACCCTGGCGAAGGTGCGCGCCCGGGCAATTAACCCAACTTCCAACTTCGCGCGCGCCAGGGTGGGAGCGCACCCAACAACCGGGCCTGGGAAGAGCCAATGCGAGAAACCCCACCAAACGCTCTGACAAAAAAAGAGGGGGCGCTCCAGTAACCCCGCTTCGGAGCGCACCCTGGGCAAACCCAGCCAAGGTGCCCACCCCGGCCAAGGTGCAGGCGAGGTGCGCACCCGGGGCAAACCGGGCTCCGACAACGTGCACGCCGCACCTTGGAGCACACTTCGTAGCGCTCCCGGGTGCGCACCTCAGAGCACACCAAGGTGGGCAGCGAGGTGCGCACCTTTGATGCGCTGCCTTCACTAATTTCCAGAAAAGGCAAAAAAAAAAGGAGATTTTAAAATTTCCGTTTTGAAAGATAGTGAAAAAAAACGGAACGCGCGTGCCATCTTGAGCCCGCCCTGGTGCGCAGCCCAGGTAAGGTGCCCACCCTGGCAAAGGTGCGCACCCGGGCAATTAACCCTACTTCCGACTTCGTGCGCGCCAGGGTGGCAACCGGGCCTCGGAAGAGCCAATGCGAGAAACCCCACCAAACGCTCCGACAAAAAAAGAGGCGGCGCTCCAATAACCCCGCTTCGGAGCGCAGCCGGGGCAAACCCAGCCAAGGTGCCCACCCCGACGAAGGTGCACGCGAGGTGCGCACCCGGGGCAAACCGGGCTCCGACAACGTGCACGCAGCACCTTGGAGCACACTTCGAAGCACTCCCGGGTGCCCACCGGCGTTGCGCACCGTGGTGGGCAGCGAGGTGCGCACCTTTGATGCGCTGCCTTCACTAATTTCCAGAAAAAGGCAAACAAAAATGAGATTTTAAAATTTCCGTTTTGAAAGATAGTGAAAAAAAAGGAACGCGGGTGCCATCTTGAGCCCGCCCTGGTGCGCAGCCCAGGCAAGGCATGCGCACCAAGGTGCCCACCCGAGGTGCACACGCGGGGCAAACCGGGCTCCGACTTCGTGCAGGCCGCACCTTGGAGCACACTTCGGAGCGCTCCTTGGTGCGCACCATGGTGCCCACCAGGGCGCGCAACCCAGCCAAGGTCTGCACACCAAGGTGCCCACCCCGGCGAAGGTGCACGCGAGGTGCGCACCCGGGGCAAACCGGGCTCCGACTTCGTGCACGCCATGGTGCCCACCGCGGCGAAGGTGCACGCGAGGTGCGCACCCGGGGCAAACCGGGCTCCGACTTCGTGCACGCCGCACCTTGGAGCACACTTCGGAGCGCTCCTTGGTGCGCACCATGGTGCCCACCAGGGCGCGCAACCCAGCCAAGGTGTGCGCACCAAGGTGCACGCGAGGTGCGCACCCGGGGCAAACCGGGGTCCGACTTCGTGCACGCCGCACCTTGGAGCACACATCGGAGCGCTCCCAGGTTCGCACCAGCGTTGCGCACCTTTGATGCGCTGCCTTCACTAATTTCCAGAAAAGGCAAAAAAAAAACGATATTTTAAAATTTCCGTTCTGAAAGATAGTGAAAAAAAACGGAACGCGGGTGCCATCTTGAGCCCTTCCTGGTGCGCAGCCCAGGCAAGTTGTGCGCACCAAGGTGCCCACCCTGGCGGAGGTGCGCGCCCGGGGCAAACCGGGCTCCGACTTCGTGCACTGCATGGTGCCCACCAAGGCGCGCAACCCAGCCAAGGTGCCCACCGCAGCGAAGGTGCACGCGAGGTGCACACCCGGGGCAAACCGGGCTCCGACTTCGTGCACGCCGCACCTTGGAGCACACTTCAGAGCGCTCCTTGGTGCGCACCAGGGCGCGCAACCCAGCCGAGGTGCCCACCCCGGCGAAGGTGCACGCGAGGTGCGCACCCGGGGCAAACCGGGCTCCGACTTCGTGCACGCCATGGTGCCCACCGCGGCGAAGGTGCGCACCCGGGGCAAACCGGGCTCCGACTTCGTGCACGCCGCACCTTGGAGCACACTTCGGAGCGCTCCTTGGTGCGCACCATGGTGCCCACCAGGCCGCGCAACCCAGCCAAGGTGTGCGCACCAAGGTGCACGCGAGGTGCGCACCCGGGGCAAACCGGGGTCCGACTTCGTGCACGCCGCACCTTGGAGCACACATCGGGGCGCTCCCGGGTTCGCACCGGCGTTGCGCACCGTGGTGGGCACCTCGGAGCACACCAAGGTGGGCAGCGAGGTGCGCACCTTTGATGCGATGCCTTCACTAATTTCCATAAAAGGCAAAAAAAAAACGAGATTTTAAAATTTCCGTTTTGAAAGATAGTGAGAAAAAGGGAATGCTGGTGCCATCTTGAGCCCGCCCTGGTGCGCAGCCCAGCCAAGGTTTGCGCACCAAGGTGCCCACCCTGGCGAAGGTGCGCGCCCGGGCAATTAACCCAACTTCCAACTTCGCGCGCGCCAGGGTGGGAGCGCACCCAACAACCGGGCCTGGGAAGAGCCAATGCGAGAAACCCCACCAAACTCTCTGACAAAAAAAGAGGGGGCGCTCCAGTAACCCCGCTTCGGAGCGCACCCTGGGCAAACCCAGCCAAGGTGCCCACCCCGGCCAAGGTGCAGGCGAGGTGCGCACCCGGGGCAAACCGGGCTCCGACAACGTGCACGCCGCACCTTGGAGCACACTTCGTAGCGCTCCCGGGTGCGCACCTCAGAGCACACCAAGGTGGGCAGCGAGGTGCGCACCTTTGATGCGCTGCCTTCACTAATTTCCAGAAAAGGCAAAAAAAAAAGGAGATTTTAAAATTTCCGTTTTGAAAGATAGTGAAAAAAACGGAACGCGCGTGCCATCTTGAGCCCGCCCTGGTGCGCAGCCCAGGTAAGGTGCCACCCTGGCAAAGGTGCGCACCCGGGCAATTAACCCTACTTCCGACTTCGTGCGCGCCAGGGTGGCAACCGGGCCTCGGAAGAGCCAATGCGAGAAACCCCACCAAACGCTCCGACAAAAAAAGAGGCGGCGCTCCAATAACCCCGCTTCGGAGCGCAGCCGGGGCAAACCAAGCCAAGGTGCCCACCCCGACGAAGGTGCACGCGAGGTGCGCACCCGGGGCAAACCGGGCTCCGACAACGTGCACGCAGCACCTTGGAGCACACTTCGAAGCACTCCCGGGTGCCCACCGGCGTTGCGCACCGTGGTGGGCAGCGAGGTGCGCACCTTTGATGCGCTGCCTTCACTAATTTCCAGAAAAAGGCAAAAAAAAATGAGATTTTAAAATTTCCGTTTTGAAAGATAGTGAAAAAAAAGGAACGCGGGTGCCATCTTGAGCCCGCCCTGGTGCGCAGCCCAGGCAAGGCATGCGCACCAAGGTGCCCACCCGAGGTGCACACCCGGGGCAAACCGGGCTCCGACTTCGTGCAGGCCGCACCTTGGAGCACACTTCGGAGCGCTCCTTGGTGCGCACCATGGTGCCCACCAGGGCGCACCCGGGGCAAACCGGGCTCCGACTTCGTGCACGCCGCACCTTGGAGCACACATCGGAGCGCTCCCAGGTTCGCACCAGCGTTGCGCACCTTTGATGCGCTGCCTTCACTAATTTCCAGAAAAGGCAAAAAAAAACGATATTTTAAAATTTCCGTTCTGAAAGATAGTGAAAAAAACGGAACGCGGGTGCCATCTTGAGCCCTTCCTGGTGCGCAGCCCAGGCAAGTTGTGCGCACCAAGGTGCCCACCCTGGCGGAGGTGCGCGCCCGGGGCAAACCGGGCTCCGACTTCGTGCACTGCATGGTGCCCACCAAGGCGCGCAACCCAGCCAAGGTGCCCACCGCAGCGAAGGTGCACGCGAGGTGCGCACCCGAGGTGCACACCCGGGGCAAACCGGGCTCCGACTTCGTGCACGCCGCACCTTGGAGCACACTTCAGAGCGCTCCTTGGTACGCACCAGGGCGCGCAACCCAGCCAAGGTGCTCACCCCGGCGAAGGTGCACGCGAGGTGCGCACCCGGGGCAAACCGGGCTCGAACTTCGTGCACGCCGCACCTTGGAGCACACATCGGAGCGCTCCCGGGTTCGCACCAGCATTGCGCACCTTTGATGCGCTGCCTTCACTAATTTCCAGAAAAGGCAAAAAAAAGAAAAAAATGAGATTTTAAAATTTCCGTTTTGAAAGATAGTGAAAAAAACGGAACGCGGGTGCCATCTTGAGCCCGCCCTGGTGTGCAGCCCAGGCAAGTTGTGCGCACCAAGGCACCCACCCTGGCCAAGGTGGGTCACGGGGTGGGTCCTAGGGTGGGTAACGGGGTGGGTACTAAGGTGCGTGCCAAGGTGGGTCATAGGGTGGGTGCCAAGGTGGGCACCAGGGTGGGTGTGCACCAACCCTAGCCAGGGTAGGTCACGGGGTGGTTGTCGGGGTGGGCGTCAAGGAGCCAAGGTGGGTGGCAAGTAGCCAAGTTGCGTGCCAAGGTGGGTGTCGGGGTGGGTGCCAAGGATCCAAGGTGGGTGCCAAGGAACCAAGGTGGGTGTCTGGGTGGGTGCCGAGGTGGGAGCCAGGGTGGGTCCCAAGGTGAGTGCAAAGGTGGGTGCCAGGGTCAAGGTGAGTGCCAATGTGGGTTCCAAGGTGCCAGGGTCAGGGTGAGTGCCAATGTGGGTTCAAAGGTGCTAAGTTGGGTGCGAGGTTGGGTGCGAGGGTGGGTGGGTGCCAAGGTGTGCTAGGTGGAAGCCCGGGTGGGTCGGCATCCCATGGGTGTCGAGTTGGGTGCCTGATGGGTGCTTCTTGTCAAGTTTTAGTCGTCGGGACTCATTTCGAGCCTTAGAGGTCGTTTCTTGTCCGGTTGCCCTGTCTTCGACCTGGGAACCCAATTTTGGTCCTCGGGTCCCATTTTTTTTTGTCTCGCATCCCACTTTTGGCCTGTGGCCTTTTCGGGGTCGATTCTCGTTTTGGGCATCAGAGCATGTTTCTTCTCCTAAAACCCAATATTTGTTTATTAAGTCTCGGAACACATTTTTGTTCTCGTGGACCCATCATGGGTCTTGGAACGCATTTGTGGTCCTTGGGTCCCATTTTGCATCCCGAAACTTGTGTTTTGGTGCTTGATCCCTATTTTGGGTGCCCACCTTGCACCAAGTGCGCACCCGGGGCAAACCGAGCGCCTTGGTGCACCGGGGCAAGATCGAGCGTGCACCCGAGGCGCCCCGAACATGCACCAAGGTGCACTCGGCCCACATGTGAGCGCAGGTCGTTGCGCCCGAGGTGGTGTGTGGGCACCGCGTTGCAGACGGGACACTGCACGCACACGACGCCCCCTCCAGGTGCACGCACGTAGGCCGGGCCGGGTGCACACCCGACGCCCTAGCAAGGTGCGCGCACCCGGGCAGGGCTCACACTTGGCGAACGGGGCGCACTTCGCGAGGGAGGGTGTGCACCTCGACGGGGGTGGGTGGCCGGGGTGGATTCGCACGTGGGTCGCGGTTTGCTAAGTACACACTGCGACAAGCTCATAACGGGTGCGATCATACCAGCGTTAGTGCACCGGATCCCATCAGAACTCCGCAGTTAAGCGCGCTTGGGCCGGAGTAGTACTGGGATGGGTGACCTCCCGGGAAGTCCCGGTGTTGCACCCTTTTTTAGTTTTTCGCCGGGCGTCGCAATGCTATTTGAATAAACCTTTTGCCCGTTTGCGTTCTCGTCGGGGCCGGGCCGGGCCGGGGTGCGCTGCCCGCACTACCGCGCGCGGGGGGGCGACACCGAGCGCGCACCCGAGGCGCCCCGAGCACACAGGCCACGGTGCAACCTGGGCGTTGTGCGCGCACCCCGGTGCGCCCGAGGTGCTGCGCGCGCACCCAGGTGAAATCGGTGTGCACCTCGGCCAGTGCGCGCTCGGTCGAGTCGCGCACGTTGGCCAAGGTGCACGGTGATGTTTCTTACTCTAAGGTTCCGCACCAGACGCCCGGGACAGGTGAGCGAAGCTGGGCGGGGCCGGGTGCGCGGCCGGGGCAGGTGCACGCAGCTGGAGAGAGCTTTGGAGCACACTTCGGAGCGCACCAATGATGCGCTCCATTCAAAAGTTTCCTGAAAAGGCAAAAAAAGTTGAGATTATAGAATTTCCCACTTGAGAGATTGTAAAAAAAAAAAATTTAAAATGAAGGAAACGCGGGTGCCAAGGTGTGCGCAGCCCAGCCAAGGTGTGCGCACCAAGGCGCCCACCCTGGCGAAGGTGCACGCAAGGTGCGCACCCGAGGCAAACCGGACAATTAACCCAACTTTCGACTTCGCGCGCACCTTGGAGCGCACTTCGGAGCGCTCCTTGGTGCGCACCAATCTTGGGCACCTCGGAGTGCACCATGGCGCCCACCAAGGTGCGCACCCGGGGCAAACCGAGCTCCGACTTCGTGCGCACCTTGGAGCGCACGAAAGGTGCGCACCATGGCGCCCACCAAGGTGCGCAGCCCAGCCAAGGCGTGCGCATCAAGGTGCGCACCCTGGCGAAGGTGCGCACCCGGGGCAAACCGAGCTCCGACTTCGTGCGCACCTTGGAGCGCACAAAAGGTGCGCAACCCAGCCAAGGTGTGCGCACCCCGGTCAAACCGAGCTCCGAATCGTGCGCACCAGAGGTGCACGCCATCGTGCGCACCTTGGAGCACACTTCGGAGCCCTCCTTGGTGCGCGCCGATGTTGCGCACCTCGGAGCGCACCCGGGGAAAACAATGCAATTAACCCGACTTTCGACTTCGTGGGCACCTCGGAGCGCTCTCGGGTTCGCACCTCGGAGCACACCGAGGTGCGCACCTTTGATGCGCTGCCTTCACCAATTTCCAGAAAAGGCAAGAAAACATTGAGAAGGTGTGCGCACCGAGGTGCCCACCCTGGCGAAGGTGCACGCGAGGTGCGCACCCGGGGCAAACCGGGCTCCGACTTCGTGCACGCCGCACCTTGGAGCACACTTCGGAGCGCTCCTTGGTGCGCACCAGGGCGCGCAACCCAGCCGAGGTGCCCACCCCGGCGAAGGTGCACGCGAGGTGCGCACCCGGGGCAAACCGGGCTCCGACTTCGTGCACGCCATGGTGCCCACCGCGGCGAAGGTGCACGCGAGGTGCGCACCCGGGGCAAACCGGGCTCCGACTTCGTGCACGCCGCACCTTGGAGCACACTTCGGAGCGCTCCTTGGTGCGCACCATGGTGCCCACCAGGGCGCGCAACCCCGCCGAAGGTGCACGCGAGGTGCGCACCCGGGGCAAACCGGGCTCCGACTTCGTGCACGCCGCACCTTGGAGCACACTTCGGAGCGCTCCTTGGTGCGCACCATGGTGCCCACCAGGGCGGGCAACCCCGCCGAAGGTGCACGCGAGGTGCGCACCCGGGGCAAACCGGGCTCCGACTTCGTGCACGCCATGGTGCGCACCGCGGCGAAGGTGCGCACCCGGGGCAAACCGGGCTCCGACTTCGTGCACGCCGCACCTTGGAGCACACTTCGGAGCGCTCCTTGGTGCGCACCAGGGCGCGCAACCCAGCCGAGGTGCCCACCCCGGCGAAGGTGCACGCGAGGTGCGTACCCGGGGCAAACCGGGCTCCGACTTCGTGCACGCCGCACCTTGGAGCACACTTCGGAGCGCTCCTTGGTGCGCACCATGGTGCCCACCAGGCCGCGCAACCCAGCCAAGGTGTGCGCACCAAGGTGCACGCGAGGTGCGCACCCGGGGCAAACCGGGGTCCGACTTCGTGCACGCCGCACCTTGGAGCACACATCGGGGCGCTCCCGGGTTCGCACCGGCGTTGCGCACCGTGGTGGGCACCTCGGAGCACACCAAGGTGGGCAGCGAGGTGCGCACCTTTGATGCGATGCCTTCACTAATTTCCATAAAAGGCAAAAAAAAAACGAGATTTTAAAATTTCCGTTTTGAAAGATAGTGAGAAAAAGGGAATGCTGGTGCCATCTTGAGCCCGCCCTGGTGCGCAGCCCAGCCAAGGTGTGCGCACCAAGGTGCCCACCCTGGCGAAGGTGCGCGCCCGGGCAATTAACCCAACTTCCAACTTCGCGCGCGCCAGGGTGGGAGCGCACCCAACAACCGGGCCTGGGAAGAGCCAATGCGAGAAACCCCACCAAACGCTCTGACAAAAAAAGAGGGGGCGCTCCAGTAACCCCGCTTCGGAGCGCACCCTGGGCAAACCCAGCCAAGGTGCCCACCCCGGCCAAGGTGCAGGCGAGGTGCGCACCCGGGGCAAACCGGGCTCCGACAACGTGCACGCCGCACCTTGGAGCACACTTCGTAGCGCTCCCGGGTGCGCACCTCAGAGCACACCAAGGTGGGCAGCGAGGTGCGCACCTTTGATGCGCTGCCTTCACTAATTTCCAGAAAAGGCAAAAAAAAAAGGAGATTTTAAAATTTCCGTTTTGAAAGATAGTGAAAAAAACGGAACGCGCGTGCCATCTTGAGCCCGCCCTGGTGCGCAGCCCAGGTAAGGTGCCCACCCTGGCAAAGGTGCGCACCCGGGCAA
Organism: Cryptomeria japonica; assembly: GCF_030272615.1. Taxonomy (NCBI): domain Eukaryota; kingdom Viridiplantae; phylum Streptophyta; class Pinopsida; order Cupressales; family Cupressaceae; genus Cryptomeria; species Cryptomeria japonica. The sequence continues at coordinate 61,891 of NW_026729186.1, forward strand.
TTAACCCTACTTCCGACTTCGTGCGCGCCAGGGTGGCAACCGGGCCTCGGAAGAGCCAATGCGAGAAACCCCACCAAACGCTCCGACAAAAAAAGAGGCGGCGCTCCAATAACCCCGCTTCGGAGCGCAGCCGGGGCAAACCCAGCCAAGGTGCCCACCCCGACGAAGGTGCACGCGAGGTGCGCACCCGGGGCAAACCGGGCTCCGACAACGTGCACGCAGCACCTTGGAGCACACTTCGAAGCACTCCCGGGTGCCCACCGGCGTTGCGCACCGTGGTGGGCAGCGAGGTGCGCACCTTTGATGCGCTGCCTTCACTAATTTCCAGAAAAAGGCAAAAAAAAATGAGATTTTAAAATTTCCGTTTTGAAAGATAGTGAAAAAAAAGGAACGCGGGTGCCATCTTGAGCCCGCCCTGGTGCGCAGCCCAGGCAAGGCATGCGCACCAAGGTGCCCACCCGAGGTGCACACCCGGGGCAAACCGGGCTCCGACTTCGTGCAGGCCGCACCTTGGAGCACACTTCGGAGCGCTCCTTGGTGCGCACCATGGTGCCCACCAGGGCGCGCAACCCAGCCAAGGTCTGCACACCAAGGTGCCCACCCCGGCGAA
>NW_026729186.1:72500-110000 GCF_030272615.1 Cryptomeria japonica
GAGAACAATGGCAGAAATGCTAGTAACGTGCACTTCGGGACCAACGCATCACCGGAAGACAACCGCCAAACATCGAAAGAGTCGCGATGCTCCGCAACCTACGTGCAAAGCGGTCGCACACCGGGTAAGGGAGTGAGAGCCCCAAACATAGCTGGGCGAGGCGCTCACTCCGCTCTTTAATATCTCGTTAATACCGCCAAGGAAATGGCACAAGCACACACACACAAGCATCCTCGGAAGAGGACAGTTCGAGTGACAGGTCAAATCCAAGAGTTCCGAAGACTACCTCCAGGAACAATCGGGAACAAGACCGATTACAAGTCGTCGAGTCTGTTACTGGGCGAACACGAGATGCGCACAGGAAATCGATCAGCCCTCACAATGGCCCAAGGCCAGAGATCGGACTGCTACGATTTACCCCAACAATCATCGTGCCACTCTTCGCAGAGAGGTGATAGACGCCAACGAGCCCGCGCATAGAAATCGAGGTGTAAAAAGGGCGTTGAAGGCAGGAAGCCTGGACGAAAGAGGCTACGAGGTCACCTCGAAGCGGTCTAAGAATCGGGCGCACTTGGGGCGACTACCAGTGCCAACCCCTTATCCCGCGGTGCGTCCGACACACAGAAATTTCCAAGGCGGCCAAGGAGCCTCCCCGCATAGCAATCGGGGTGTGAGGTTACGGATGCAGCATTGATAGCAATCGAGGTGTGAGGCGAAGGATGCAGAAGTGAGAGCCGAGGGATGTAGCAGAGATAGCAATCGGGGTGTGTGATGCAGAAGAGATAGCAATCGAGGTGTGCGGTGGGAAGGGCCCAGCAGCCAGAATGCATGAAGCGACGGATGAAGCAGTGATGACAACCGGGCTGTGAGGAGAGGAGGGATGCAGCCAAGAAAGCAATCAGGGCTCGAGGCAAGGGATGCATCAAGGATAGCAATCATGTTGTGAGGCGAGATTCCAAAGGCTAAACGTGAGAGGCTGCAGGGTCGACTCAGAGAGGTCTATGCATGTGAGAGGCTGAAAGCAAGGTCGACTCGGAGCGGTCTATGCATCGGGCGCGCTTGGGGCGACTACCAGTGCCAACCCCTTATCCCGCGACGCGTCCGACAAAGAGAACGTTCCAAGGCGGCAGAGGAGGTTACCAGCCGAAGGATGCAGTAGCAATAACAGGTATAGTTCCGCGGCGGCCGAGAAGACTCACTGCATAGGAATCGGGATGCGAGGCGAGGGATGCGGCGGGAAGGCCCCGACGGCTAAACGGAAGAGGCTGCAGGGCCGCCTCGGAATGGTCCAAGCATCGGATGCGATTGGGACGACTACCAGTGCCAACCCCTTATCCCGCGATGCGTCCGATACACAGATAGTTCCAAGGCGGCCGAGGAGCCTCACCGCATATCAATCGGGGTGCGAGGCGAGGGATGGGGCGGGAAGGCCCCAACGGCTAGACGGAAGAGGCTTCAGGGCCACCTCGGAATGGTCCAAGCATCGGACGCGCTTGGGGCGACTGCCAGTGCCAACCCCTTATCCCGCGATGCGTCCGATACACAGATGGTTCCAAGGCGGCCGAGGAGCCTCACCGCATAGCAATCGGGGGTGCGAGGCGAGGGATGGGGCGGGAAGGCCCCAACGGCTAGACGGAAGAGGCTTCAGGGCCGCCTAGGAATGGTCCAAGCATCGGACACGCTTGGGGCGACTACCAGTGACAGCCCCCTATCCCGCGATGCGTCCGATACGAAGATGGTTCCAAGGCGGCCGAGGAGCCTCACCGCATAGCAATCGGGGTGCGAGGTGGGGGATGCGGCGAGATGGCCCCAACGGCTAGACGGAAGAGGCCACAGGGCCGCGTCGGAATAGTCCAAGCATCGGACGCGCTTGGGGCGACTACCAGTGACAACCCCTTATCCCGCGATGCGTCCGATACGAAGATAGTTCCAAGGCGGCCGAGGAGCCTCACCGCATACCAATCGGGGTGCGAGGTGGGGGATGCGGCGAGATGGCCCCAACGGCTAGACGGAAGAGGCTGCAGGGCCGCCTCGGAATAGTCCAAGCATCGGACGCGCTTGGGGCCACTACCAGTGACAACCCCTTATCCCGCGATGCGTCCGATACGAAGATAGTTCCAAGGCGGCCGAAGAGCCTCACCGCATAGCAATCGGGGTGCGAGGTGGGGGATGCGGCGAGATGGCCCCAACGGCTAGACGGAAGAGGCCACAGGGCCGCCTCGGAATAGTCCAAGCATCGGACGCGCTTGGGGCGACTACCAGTGACAACCCCTTATCCCGCGATGCGTCCGATACGAAGATAGTTCCCAGGCGGCCGAGGAGCCTCACCGCATAGCAATCGGGGTGCGAGGCGAGGGATGCGGCGAGATGGCCCCAAAGGCTAGACGGAAGAGGCTGCAGGGCTGCCTCGGAATAGTCCAAGCATCGGACGCGCTTGGGGCGACTACCACTGCCAACCCCTTATCCCGCGATGCGTCCGATACACAGATAGTTCCGAGGCGGCCGAGGAGGTGGGGGATGCAGCGAGATGGCCCCAATGGCTAGACGGAAGAGGCTGCAGGGCCGCCTCGGAATAGTCCAAGCATCGGACGCGCTTGGGGCGACTACCAGTGACAACCCCTTATCCCGCGATGCGTCCGATACACAGATAGTTCCGAGGCGGCCAAGGAGCCTCACCGCATAGCAATCGTGGTGCGAGGTGGGGGATGCGGCGAGATGGCCCCAACGGCTAGACGGAAGAGGCTGCAGGGCCGCCTCGGAATGGTCCAAGCATCGGATGCGCTTGGGGCGACTACCACTGCCAACCCCTTATCCCGCGATGCGTCCGATACACAGATAGTTCCAAGGCGGCCGAGGAGCCTCACAGCATAGCAATCAGGGTGCGAGGCGAGGGATGCGGCGAGAAAGCCCCAACGGCTAGAGGGAAGAGGCTTCAGGTCCGCCTCGGAATGGTCCAAGCATCGGACGCGCTTGGGGCGACTACCAGTGACAACCCCTTATCCCGCGACGCGTCCGATACACAGATAGTTCCAAGGCGGCCGAGGAGCCTCACCGCATAGCAATCGGGGTGCGAGGCGAGGGATGCGGCGAGAAGGACCCAACGGCTACACGGAAGAGGCTTCGGGGCCGCCTCGGAATGGTCCAAGCATCGGACGCGCTTGGGGCGACTACCAGTGACAACCCCTTATCCCGCGACGCGTCCGATACACAGATAGTTCCAAGGCGGCCGAGGAGCCTCACCGCATAGCAATCGGGGTGCGAGGCGAGGGATGCGGCGAGAAGGACCCAACGGCTACACGGAAGAGGCTTCGGGGCCGCCTCGGAATGGTCCAAGCATCGGACGCGCTTGGGGCGACTACCAGTGACAACCCCTTATCCCGCGACGCGTCCGATACACAGATAGTTCCAAGGCGGCCGAGGAGCCTCACCGCATAGCAATCGGGGTGCGAGGCGAGGGATGCGGCGAGAAGGACCCAACGGCTAGACGGAAGAGGCTTCGGGTCCGCCTCGGAATGGTCCAAGCATCGGACGCGCTTGGGGCGACTACCAGTGACAACCCCTTATCCCGCGACGCGTCCGATACACAGATAGTTCCAAGGCGGCCGAGGAGCCTCACCGCATAGCAATCGGGGTGCGAGGCGAGGGATGCGGCGAGAAGGACCCAACGGCTAGACGGAAGAGGCTTCGGGTCCGCCTCGGAATGGTCCAAGCATCGGACGCGCTTGGGGCGACTACCAGTGACAACCCCTTATCCCGCGACGCGTCCGATACACAGATAGTTCCAAGGCGGCCGAGGAGCCTCACCGCATAGCAATCGGGGTGCGAGGCGAGGGATGCGGCGAGAAGGACCCAACGGCTAGACGGAAGAGGCTTCGGGTCCGCCTCGGAATGGTCCAAGCATCGGACGCGCTTGGGGCGACTACCAGTGACAACCCCTTATCCCGCGACGCGTCCGATACACAGATAGTTCCGAGGCGGCCGAGGAGCCTCACCGCATAGCAATCGGGGTGCGAGGCGAAGGATGCGGCGAGAAGGACCCAACGGCTAGACGGAAGAGGCTTCGGGTCCGCCTCGGAATGGTCCAAGCATCGGACGCGCTTGGGGCGACTACCAGTGACAACCCCTTATCCCGCGACGCGTCCGATACACAGATAGTTCCAAGGCGGCCGAGGAGCCTCACCGCATAGCAATCGGGGTGCGAGGCGAGGGATGCGGCGAGAAGGACCCAACGGCTAGACGGAAGAGGCTTCAGGGCCGCCTCGGAATGGTCCAAGCATCGAACGCGCTTGGGGCGACTACCAGTGACAACCCCTTATCCCGCGACGCGTCCGATACACAGATAGTTCCGAGGCGGCCGAGGAGCCTCACCGCATAGCAATCGGGGTGCGAGGCGAGGGATGCGGCGAGAAGGACCCAACGGCTAGACGGAAGAGGCTTCAGGGCCGCCTCGGAATGGTCCAAGCATCGGACGCGCTTGGGGCGACTACCAGTGACAACCCCTTATCCCGCGACGCGTCCGATACACAGATAGTTCCGAGGCGGCCGAGGAGCCTCACCGCATAGCAATCGGGGTGCGAGGCGAGGGATGCGGCGAGAAGGACCCAACGGCTAGACGGAAGAGGCTTCAGGGCCGCCTCGGAATGGTCCAAGCATCGGACGCGCTTGGGGCGACTACCAATGACAACCCCTTATCCCGCGACGCGTCCGATACACAGATAGTTCCGAGGCGGCCGAGGAGCCTCACCGCATAGCAATCGGGGTGCGAGGCGAGGGATGCGGCGAGAAGGACCCAACGGCTAGACGGAAGAGGCTTCAGGGCCGCCTCGGAATGGTCCAAGCATCGGACGCGCTTGGGGCGACTACCAGTGACAACCCCTTATCCCGCGACGCGTCCGATACACAGATAGTTCCGAGGCGGCCGAGGAGCCTCACCGCATAGCAATCGGGGTGCAAGGCGAGGGATGCGGCGAGAAGGACCCAACGGCTAGACGGAAGAGGCTTCAGGGCCGCCTCGGAATGGTCCAAGCATCGGACGCGCTTGGGGCGACTACCAGTGACAACCCCTTATCCCGCGACGCGTCCGATACACAGATAGTTCCGAGGCGGCCGAGGAGCCTCACCGCATAGCAATCGGGGTGCGAGGCGAGGGATGCGGCGAGAAGGACCCAACGGCTAGACGGAAGAGGCTTCAGGGCCGCCTCGGAATGGTCCAAGCATCGGACGCGCTTGGGGCGACTACCGTTGCCAACCCCTTATCCCGCGATGCGTCTGATACACAGATAGTTCCGAGGCGGCCGAGGAGCCTCACCGCATAGCAATCGGGTTGCGAGGCAGATTATTGGGAAGGGAACCCCCTGGGATGCGGCTCAAGCAGTGCCCAAAGGGACTGGAATGCGGAATCACATCGAGAGACCCAAATGCTATACGAGGGCTCAAATCGAATTATCGATTTGGCCACGACATGGACGCATCGGAACGACTACCTTTGCCGAACCACTCGCAATTGCATCCATACCGAAACCAATAGACATTTCCGTTAGAGCCCTCGCATAGCATTCGGGAATCTCGCATGCCCCTCTAAATCGACCAATGCTGGCGCTCAATGAAAATCCGAGCGCTACCACCGTTCGAGCGCCAGCATTGGTCGAGTTAGAGGGGCACGGGGGAGAATGCTCCAGTCAACACCTCCCCTGTAACGGGTCTGCATTGGGCAGAATACTTGCACAGTTTTTGGATCGGGTCCAGCCTTAGTGGGGTTCCATTTTGCATCGGAACTCTTTCTTTTGCATAGCCGACATGGAATTGGTGTTTCACACAGCCGACTTAATTCATTTCATCGGCGGGGCCGATATGTTTTATTTCTTTGGCGGGGGCCGACATGGGACTTGGCCGATGTTCTTCTTAGCGCGGACTTAACTCATATGAGTCCGGACCTATATGGGCGCTAATTTTCCATTGGCGGGATTCCTTTTGGGCCGGCCCTATCCGCCCAACGGCTCTTTTATTTGGGTCCGACCCTCCAGTATATAAGATGAGCGGGATGCTCATTCTTGGCAAGGAAGAAGCAGAGGCAGATTCAGAATCAGGATCATCAGCGATCAAGCATTCGGCAGCGAGCAGACGAGCAGACAGATGCGAGTCTTCGGCGTCGCAAGTCTGAGTGCGAGTATTGCAGCGAGGGACTTTATTGCTCAGGCGAGCATTGGGGTCTTGTGACTTGGCGATCTGGCACCTCGAGGAGCTAACTGGTTCTCCTCTCGAGCGAGCCGATCCCAGTCTGAGTCGAAGGGACTCTTTGTAACTTGTCCGAGTCAGATTGGCTGGCTGGGCAATCCATTTGGGGGCGACCGGTATTTCTCAATACCGAGTTCTATCCAGCATTGTAATCTTTGAGGATAATAATAAAGGATATGGGCACCTCGCCCCACCTTTGAATGTTGTGTTGTCTATTTTATTCCGCATTGCATCGTATCCTTTTATGCATTCTGGGAGCAAGTCGATCTGCATTTTCATTGTGCATTCCGCTTTAGCGCAATATTGGAAGGGACGAGGCGTAGGCCGAAGGTCTCTGACCTTGAACGGATCCGAGTCGGGTCGGGACTTGTCGGTGCCGCACAGGCTTAACTCCCAAAGCCCGTGACAGTTGGTATCAGAGCTTCGGATCAGATCCGGGGCTGTGCAGATCGAAAGATGGCAGATACAGTTAGTCAGCATGAAGTGGAGGTCGTGCAACCTGAGAGTAAGGCTGCGAAGGTGTCTTCGAAGGGGAAAGATCCGAAGCACCGCGATTGGCTCCAAGACCATGAAAATCGACTCGAGGACTTGGAACAGTCCGACCTCGAGGAGCGCATGACGGCAGAGTGGTCGAAGCTGGCGGAACAGATAGAGTCTTTGAGGGAAGAGATCCGCTTCCTCAAAGAGGGGCAACAGATCTTCCATTCGTTGTTGCAGGGAGGAACGCATGGTTCTAAGGCAACTCGAGTTGGAACTTATGACGGTGAGCGCGATGACAAGGCACTTGATAATTTCTTCTGGGATGTTGAGGAGTACCTGTCGTGTGCACCGAAGACGTCTGATGAGGCACAGGTCAAGGATATTGCAACATACCTTACCGGCAGTGCGAAGCTGTGGTGGCGAACGCATCAGGCAGATGAACGCGCTGGGAAGACGGTGAAACCGATCAAGTCCTGGGCTGACTTGAAGGCAGCGCTTCATGATCAATTCCGACCTGGGAATTCGGATTGGATCATCCGATCCAGGTTCGATGAACTCAAGCATACTGGCACTATTCGAGAGTATGTCAAGGCATTTCAGGTGTTGGATTTGGAATGCACCAAGTTGAGCGACTTCGAGAAGTTATTCCTCTTCACTAAGGGTCTGCAACCCTGGGCGAAGGATGAGCTGAGGAGACAGAAAGTTCAGACTTTGGCCGAGGCGATCACAGTTGCGGATGGGCTGCTCGATTATAAGGGCGATGCAGCTAGGGGCTTTGGTGGAGCTCGAACAGACTACAAGAAGAACTTCCGCCGGAAAGAAAAGAAGGGAGGCGGACCTCCTTCTGATCCTAACGGCGAGCCCAGGAAGAAGAAACCGAAGAAGTCGAATGGAGAAGGCAACCCGAAGAAGAAAGATCACACACAGACTGAGAAGAAGAAGGATCGTGATCCAGGGTGTTTCATCTGTGGCAAAGATGATCACTGGGCACGGAGCTGTCCAGATCGGAGTAGGATCAACGCGCTGTTGTTCGAGGAGAAGAAGTTGCCCGCAATGAGCACCTTGCAACTCCTGAATGCAGTGCAACATTCTACCGAAGTGGCCGATAAGCACGAGTTGTGTTTTGTGGAGACTTTCTTTGGCAACAAGAAGGTGCTAGCTATGGTGGATTCAGGTGCCACCCACAACTACATCTCCGCATCCCGAGCGAAGAAGCTTGGACTCAAGATCGAGCCTACTACAAATCAGTTCAAGGCGGTGACCGCACCCGCGCAGCAGGTGAGCGGTGAGATCCATAAGGAAGTCATCCGAGTTGGGTCGTGGCAGGGTGTGCTTGATTTGATCGCCATTGGAATGAATGAGTTCGATCTCATACTCGGGCAGGAGTTCTTGAGGTCGGCATCAGCAGCTGTGGTGCCACACTTGAGCTGTTTGCTGATATTGGATCCGAGCAGACCAAGTATGGTTCCGATGATGAAGAGCGTGGAACAGGATCTCCTGTTGAATGCGCTCAGTGCTAAGCAGGTTGGCAAGGGAAGGCAGGAGGAGTTGTTTTTGGCCGCACTGATTGGAGATTGGGATGAAGGAGAGTCGTCAGGACCCTCTAACACCTCGGCGATCCAGGATGTGTTGTCCGAGTTTGCGGATGTTATGACAGACCAGCTCCCAGCTGTGTTACCACCGAGGAGGCACGTTGATCACAGGATCGAACTGGAGTCAGGGGCAAGACCACCAGCGAAGGCTCCTTATCGACTCTCCGCACCAGAGATGGAAGAGTTGAGGAAGCAGTTGGCAGAGCTCGCTGAGGCAGGATACTTGCGTCCCTCCAGATCACCTTATGCTGCTCCAGTATTGTTCCAGCGCAAGAAGGATGGAAGCCTTCGGATGTGTGTGGACTATCGAGCTTTGAACAAGCTCACCATCAAGAACAAGTATCCGTTACCTCTCATAGCGGATAGCTTTGATCGACTGGTCGATGCAAGAGTGTTCACCAAGTTGGACCTGAGGCAGGGTTACTATCAGATCAGGATCGCGCCAGGTGATGAGGAGAAGACCGCGATCACGACGAGGTATGGTAGCTATGAATTCTTGGTTATGCCTTTTGGTCTCACTAACGCTCCTGCAACCTTCAGCACCTTGATGAACGATGTGTTTCGCTCATTATTGGACAAGTGCGTTGTTGTGTATCTGGATGACATTTTGGTATACAGTCGAGACATGGAGGAACACAAGCGGCACCTTCAGGAGGTGTTTGCTTTGTTGAGAGAACATCAGCTGTTCGCAAAGAAGGAAAAGTGTGCTTTTGCGCAGGAGGAAGTGCCGTTTCTGGGCCATATTCTTGGTCATGGCCAGATCCGACCAGACCCGGAGAAGCTTCAGGCAATCCGAGACTGGGAGCCGCTTCGCAATGTGCATGAGGTGAGACAGTTCCTTGGTTTAGCTAACTACTATCGCAAGTTTGTAGCAGGCTATTCCCGGATTGCGAGCCCCTTGACGGATCTGTTGAAGAAGGACCGCGGATGGAAATGGGGCGATAAGCAGCAGACAGCATTTGAGTTGCTGAAAAGAGTTTTGATAGAGAGATCAGCTCTTACTGTACCGAACCGGGGCGAGACGACATCGAAGGATGTCTTGCTTGGCCTGTATGAGTTCGAAAGGATTAGGCGGGACAAAACAAAGCAGCCAAAGGAACCGTTGGGGAACGACTTCCTTACCAACACTCGAACCACCAGTCTTTTGTTCCGACGACTGAGAGGAGGCTCAGCCCGACTTTATGTGGATTTCGAGATCTTGACAGGGTCCGCCGAGTTGCCAGACATCTACTCGGAGGTAGACATCTTGGATAGATGGGAGAACAGCGGAGTCATCTCCTTGAGAGATTTGCTAGTTCTCGGTTCTGGAGGAGAATTTCGATCGGAAGACTACCCCCGTGCATCCGAGCTCGTGGCAAGTTGTTCGGAAGCTTTGCAACGTTGGGTCTGGATGGAACAGCCAGAAGCCAAGGCAGATCCTTTCAGCGCCAAACTGGATCAGTTGGCGGAATTGTTGGCACACAAGTTTGTTTGCAAGCCGGTAGGAGCAGAGCCGCAGGGGTTGGCCTGCTTGGACGATGTTAAGATCGTCGCAGCTAGGGAAGTCATGAATCAAGACATTCCCGAGGTGAGCACCAAGATGAGATTGGGCACCTTACGTTTGATAAACCAGCATGCGAATGATGATGAAGAATCCCGACCTACCCGGGATGTCATGGCTAGAGGAGGTGGATCGCAGGGCGATGTCACTTCTCCTGAACAGGCACAGGCAGGAAGTTTCACTTCAGCATCCCTCACTTTCAGGAGACAAGAAGGGGGACCTGTTCAGTTACACATTGATACCTTTCCAGACTTCATTGGGTTCAATGAGGCTCTTTGTGAAGATGATATCTTCACCACTTGGGATCGACAGGGAATAATCCGTTATGGCGACTTGATGTCGATCGGAGGTAGCACCAATCTATCCGACGAAAAGAGTACTCGGAAATCCTTGGAAATCATGGCGAGTTGTTCTGAGGCCGTGGATCACTGGACCTGGGAGGAACATAAGACAAGGCCGTATGAACCACTTTGGGACAGATTGCTTCGTCTACCCGGCGAAGTCTTTGGTCCAGATGACGAAGATCTGATAAGAAATATTCCGAACAGAGGCCCGGCGAATGTGTTGGACAATCCGGACCGCAGAGTCAGCCAGGTCCTTGCAATGCGAACACGAGGAGGAGGCAAGAACGGCATCCGTGAGTTCTTGGTGATGTTCGAAGGACAGGGACGAGACTCCGCTTCCTGGGAACGCAGTGAGTCGTTATGGCGAGACGAGGAGATAATCATGGAGTTCCTCTCCAGGAGGAACCCGCCCAGACAGGAGTAGATTTCTGGGTCAATGCCTCCCAGTGCTTTGTGCAGGGGTGCTGGCGTCGAGGGCGCCGCCACTAGTTTAGTGGGGGAGGATGTAACGGGTCTGCATTGGGCAGAATACTTGCACAGTTTTTGGATCGGGTCCAGCCTTAGTGGGGTTCCATTTTGCATCGGAACTCTTTCTTTTGCATAGCCGACATGGAATTGGTGTTTCACACAGCCGACTTAATTCATTTCATCGGCGGGGCCGATATGTTTTATTTCTTTGGCGGGGGCCGACATGGGACTTGGCCGATGTTCTTCTTAGCGCGGACTTAACTCATATGAGTCCGGACCTATATGGGCGCTAATTTTCCATTGGCGGGATTCCTTTTGGGCCGGCCCTATCCGCCCAACGGCTCTTTTATTTGGGTCCGACCCTCCAGTATATAAGATGAGCGGGATGCTCATTCTTGGCAAGGAAGAAGCAGAGGCAGATTCAGAATCAGGATCATCAGCGATCAAGCATTCGGCAGCGAGCAGACGAGCAGACAGATGCGAGTCTTCGGCGTCGCAAGTCTGAGTGCGAGTATTGCAGCGAGGGACTTTATTGCTCAGGCGAGCATTGGGGTCTTGTGACTTGGCGATCTGGCACCTCGAGGAGCTAACTGGTTCTCCTCTCGAGCGAGCCGATCCCAGTCTGAGTCGAAGGGACTCTTTGTAACTTGTCCGAGTCAGATTGGCTGGCTGGGCAATCCATTTGGGGGCGACCGGTATTTCTCAATACCGAGTTCTATCCAGCATTGTAATCTTTGAGGATAATAATAAAGGATATGGGCACCTCGCCCCACCTTTGAATGTTGTGTTGTCTATTTTATTCCGCATTGCATCGTATCCTTTTATGCATTCTGGGAGCAAGTCGATCTGCATTTTCATTGTGCATTCCGCTTTAGCGCAATATTGGAAGGGACGAGGCGTAGGCCGAAGGTCTCTGACCTTGAACGGATCCGAGTCGGGTCGGGACTTGTCGGTGCCGCACAGGCTTAACTCCCAAAGCCCGTGACATCCCCTATATAAGTTATTTGTCCGATTCTCGCACAACCGTAGTCTGCCTCGTCGAATCAAACAACGGTCCCAGATTCCGACTTCCGTTCCGTAGAGACCCAAAAGCTAGATGGAGGCTCGCAAGAAAGAGAGTCGGCGCATAGCAATCGGGTTTCTCGAACGTTTAGGGACCGAGCTCACTTGCGGATAGGGCAAAATCCGCCAAGCAACCCAAAAGCTAGACGGGGGCTCGAATCGAATCGCCTAGGCGGCCACAACAACGACGTGTTGGATCGACTACCAGTGCCAAACCATTCAGCAAGACTAGTCTGTGTCGAGGCCGGATAGAGATTCTCAGAGAGCGCCCGCATAGCATTTAGGAGACCTGCCGCGTCCCTCACACTCGACAAATGGTGGTGCACGTTTATAAATCCGAGCGATCCCAACCCTTTCAAGCACCAACATCGGTCGAGATAGAGGGGCACGGAGGGGGCTGCGTGAGACAACACAGTCCCCTATATAAGTTATTTGTCCGATTCTCACACATCCGAAGAATGGTCATCAAATCGGACAACAGCCCAAACTTCCGACTTCCGTCCCAGAAAGCCCAAGAGCTATCTAAAACGTTCATGGCCGGAACTCGATCGCGGCTATACCAGTCCGCCAAGCAACCCAAAAGCTAGACTGGAGCTCTAGTCGAATCACCTCTGTGGCCATTGCAAGGACGTGTTGGAGCGACTACCATTGCCGAACCATTCCGCAGGTCGAGTCCATACCAAGGCCGCATAGAGATTCACGATGAGCTCCTGCATAGCAATCAGGAGACTTGCCGTGTCCATCACAATCGATAAATCCTGGTGCAAGATTTTTGCATCCGAGCGCTCCAACCAGTCGAGCACCAGCATCAATCGACATAAACGGGCACGGGGGGAGGATGCTCGAGAACACTACCTCCCCTATATAAGTTATTTGTCCGATTCTCAAGCAGCCGAAGTCTGGTCATCGAATCGGGTCAAAGACCACAACTTCCGACTTTACCCACAATGCAAGTCATCGAATCGAACATCGGCCCCCGAGTCGGACTCCATGCGTATGTCAGGTCATCGGACCCAAATTCCGCCTTCCTGCGCATGGCGGGCCATCAATATCAACTCGGTCATCGGACCCAAACTCCGCCTTTTTGCGTATGGCACGCCTTCAAATCGGTCATCGGACCCAAATTCCGCCTTCCTGTGCATGGCGGGCCATCAACATCAACTCGGTCATCGGACCCAAATTCCGCCTTTCTGCGCATGGCACGCCATCAACTCGGTCATCGGACCCAAATTCCGCCTTCCTGCGCATGGCAGGTCATCGGACACAAATTCAGACCTCGCCAATATGCCTACGTATCGAATCGGTCATCGGACCCAACTTCCGACTTCATCCATACTGTAGGGTCTTTGAGGTTGGCGCGGTGCGCTCAACCCAGGGAGTCGACCCATCGAAGCATACACCTCCCCTATATAAGCTATTTGTCCGATTCCCACACCTGTGTAGTTTGCACCTCTGACCAGGACATCGACCCCAACTTCCGAACTCGACTGCAACGACGGCACCAGCGCCTTGGTGCGCACCTTGCGACGCACAGTCCCAACATTCGCCTTCCTGCACATGGCAGGTCATCGGACCCAAATTCCGACCTCGCGAGTATGCCTACATATCGAATCGGTCATCGGACCCAACTTCCGACTTCATCCATACCGTAGGGTCTTTGAGGTTGGCGCGGTGCGCTCAACCCGGGGAGTCGACCCAACGAAGCATACACCTCCCCTATATAAGCTATTTGTCCGATTCCCACACCTGTGTAGTTTGCACCTCCGATCAAGACATCGACCCCAACTTCCGAACTCGCCTCCAACGACCGAACCAGCGCCTTGGTGCGCACCTTGCAACGCACAGTGCCAACATTCGCCTTCCTGCACGTGGCAGGTCATCGGACCCAAATTCCGACCTCGCGAGTATGCCTACATATCGAATCGGTCATCGGACCCAACTTCCGACTTCATCCATACCGTAGGGTCTTTGAGGTTGGCGCGGTGCGCTCAACCCGGGGAGTCGACCCAACGAAGCATACACCTCCCCTATATAAGCTATTTGTCCGATTCCCACACCTGTGTAGCTTGCACCTCCGATCAGGACATCGACCCCAACTTCCGAACTCGACTAAAAAGACCGCACCAGCGCCTTGGTGTGCACCTTGCAACGCACAGTGTCAACATTCGCCTTCCTGCACATGGCAGGTCATCGGACCCAAATTCCGACCTCATGAGCATACCTACTAATCGAATCGGTCATCGGACCCAACTTCCGACTTCATCCATACCGTAGGGTCTTTGAGGTTGGCGCGGTGCGCTCAACCTGGGGAGTCGACCCATCGAAGCATACACCTCCCCTATATAAGCTATTTGTCCGATTCCGACACCTGTGTAGTTTGCACCTCCGCTCAGGACATCGACCCCAACTTCCGAACTCGCCTGCAACGACCGAACCAGCGCCTTGGTGCGCACCAAAAGTGCGCACTTTTGGAGGGCACTTTTGTGCGCTCCAAAGGTGCGCACTTTTGGAGGGCACTTTTCTGCGCTCCAAAGGTGCGCACTTTTGGAGGGCACTTTTTGGAGGGCACTTTTCTGCGCTCCAAAGGTGCGCACTTTTGGAGGGCACTTTTTGGAGGGCACTTTTCTGCGCTCCAAAGGTGCGCACTTTTGGAGGGCACTTTTTGGAGGGCACTTTTCTGCGCTCCAAAGGTGCGCACTTTTGGAGGGCACTTTTTGGAGGGCACTTTTCTGCGCTCCAAAGGTGCGCACTTTTGGAGGGCACTTTTTGGAGGGCACTTTTCTGCGCTCCAAAGGTGCGCACTTTTGGAGGGCACTTTTTGGAGGGCACTTTTCTGCGCTCCAAAGGTGCGCACTTTTGGAGGGCACTTTTTGGAGGGCACTTTTCTGCGCTCCAAAGGTGCGCACTTTTGGAGGGCACTTTTTGGAGGGCACTTTTCTGCGCTCCAAAGGTGCGCACTTTTGGAGGGCACTTTTTGGAGGGCACTTTTCTGCGCTCCAAAGGTGCGCACTTTTGGAGGGCACTTTTGTGCACTCCAAAGGTGCGCACTTTTGGAGGGCACTTTTCCTGTGCTCCAAAGGTGCACACCTAGGTGAGCACCTTCGACCACACCTTGTAGCACACCAAACTCTGACTTTCGACTTCATCCGCAATGCAGGGTCTTTGAGGTTGGCGCAATGCGCACAACCAGGGGAGTCGACCCATCAAACCCAACACCTCCCCTATATAAGCTATTTGTCTGATTCTCATACATGCGTAGCCTGCAGGAGCAATTAGGACATCGACCCCAACTTTCGGCTTCTAAACGAAAACAAGGTCTTTGAGGTTGGTGTAATGCGAACAACTAGGGGAGTCAACCCATCAAACCCAACACCTCCCCTATATAAGCTATTTGTCTGATTCTCATACATGTGTAGTCTACAGGAGCAATTAGGACATCGACCCCAACTTTTGACTTCTTAACGAAAACAAGGTCTTTGAGGTTGACGTAATGCGCACAACCAGGGGAGTCGACCCATCAAACCCAACACCTCCCCTATATAAGCTATTTGTCCGATTCTCATACATGTGTAGCCTGCAGGAGCCATTAGGACATTGACCCCAACTTTTGACTTCTTAACGAAAACAAGGTCTTTGAGGTTGGCGTAATGCGCACAACCAAGGGAGTTGACCCATCAAACCCAACACCTCCCCTATATAAGCTATTTGTCTGATTCTCATACATGTGTAGCCTGCAACAACGATTAGGACATCCACCCCAACTTCTGAATTCGTCTGCGTTGACCGCACCAAAGGTGCACGCCTTGGTGCTCACCAAAATCCGACTTCCGACTTCTTCTGCTATGCGGGGTCTTTGAGGTTGGCGCAGTGCGCACAACCAGGGGAGTCAACCCACCGAATGCAACACCTCCCCTATATAAGCTATTTGTCTGATTCTCATACATGCGTAGACTGCAGCAATGATTAGGACATCCACCCCAACTTTTGACTTCTTAAACAAGACAGGGTCTTTGAAGTTGGTGCAGTGCACACAACCAGGGGAGTCGACCCATCAAACGCAACACCTCCCCTATATAAAGCTATTTGTCCGATTCTCATACGTGTAGTCTGCAGCAGCGATTAGGACATCGACCCCAACTTCCGAATTCGTTTGCATTGACCGCACCAAAGGTGCACGCCTTGGTGTGCACCCTGGAGTGCACTTTGGTGCTCACCTCGGTGCACACTTTGGTGTGCACCTCGGTGTGCACCAAAGGTGCGCACCTTGGAGCGCACCAAAGGTGTACACTTTGGAGCGCACCACATAGGGTCTTTGAGAGGTTGGCGCAGTGCGCACACCAAGGTGGGTGTTGAGGTGCGTGCCGAGGTGGGTGGGTGCTAGGGTGCGCTCCATGGTGGGTGCCAGGGTGGGTGCGTGCTAGGGTGGATTCCAAAGAGGGTCATAGGGTGGGTGCCAAGGTGGGTTGGTGATATAGTGGGTTCAAAGGTGGGTACTAGGGTGGGTTCCAAGGTGGGTCACAAGTTGGGTGCCAGGATGCGTGGGTGTTAGGTTGGGTGCCAAGGTGGGCTCCTGCGTGGGTGGGTGCTAGGGTGGGTTTCAAGGTGGACGCGAGGGCGGGTGCCAAGGTGGGTAACAAGTTGGGTGTTAGGATGGGTGAGTGCTAGAGTGGGTGCCAAGGTGGGTGGGTGCTAAGGTGGATGCCAAGGTGGTTCACAGGGTGGGTGGGTTCTAGGGTGAGTTCCAAGGTGGGTCACAGGTTCAGTGCTAGGGTGGGTGTCAAGGCGGGTGTCGAGGTGCCTGGGTGCTAGGGTGTGGATGCCAATGTGGGTCATAGGGTGGGTACTAGGGTGGGCTGCAATGTGGGTGCCAAGGTGGGTAACATGCTCGGTGGGTTCTAAATTGGGTGCCAGGGTGGGTGTGCACCCACCTTGCCCGAGGTGGGTGCCAAGGTGCCAGTGTGGGTGGGTGCTAAGGTGGATGCCAAGGTGGGTGAGAAGGTGGGTGATAGGTTGAGTGGTAGGATGGGTGGGTGCCAAGATGGGTCACAGGGTGGGTGCAAGGGTGGGTAGGTGCTAGGGTTGGTGTCAGGGTGGGTGGGTGCTAGGTTGGGTTCCAAGGTGGGTGCGAGGGTGAGTGTCAAGGTGGGTCACAGGTTAGGTGCTAGGATGGGTGAGTGCTAGGGTGCAAAGGTGCCAGGGTGGGTGCTAGGATGGGTCGATGCTAGGGTGAGTGGCAAGGTGGGTCCACAAGTGTCAAGGTGGGTGCCGAGGTGGGTGCCAAGTCGGCGACTGCTATGGTGGATGCCAAGGTGGGTCACGGGGTGGGTGCCAAGTTGCTAGGTTGGGTTCCAAGGTGGGTGCCAACGTGGGTGCTAGGGTGCGTGGGTTAAAGGGTGTGTCACAACGTGGGTGCCAGGATGGGTGCGCACCCACACTGGCCAAGACGGGTGCGGGTGCAAGGTTGGGTTCCAAGCCCGGTCACAGGCTGGGTGCTAGGATGGGTGGGTGCCAAGGTGGGCACCAGGGTGGGTGCACCCACCCTGGCCAAGGTGGGTCACGGGGTGGGTCCTAGGGTGGGTAACGGGGTGGGTACTAAGGTGCGTGCCAAGGTGGGTCATAGGGTGGGTGCCAAGGTGGGCACCAGGGTGGGTGTGCACCAACCCTAGCCAGGGTAGGTCACGGGGTGGTTGTCGGGGTGGGCGTCAAGGAGCCAAGGTGGGTGGCAAGTAGCCAAGTTGCGTGCCAAGGTGGGTGTCGGGGTGGGTGCCAAGGATCCAAGGTGGGTGCCAAGGAACCAAGGTGGGTGTCTGGGTGGGTGCCGAGGTGGGAGCCAGGGTGGGTCCCAAGGTGAGTGCAAAGGTGGGTGCCAGGGTCAAGGTGAGTGCCAATGTGGGTTCCAAGGTGCCAGGGTCAGGGTGAGTGCCAATGTGGGTTCAAAGGTGCTAAGTTGGGTGCGAGGTTGGGTGCGAGGGTGGGTGGGTGCCAAGGTGTGCTAGGTGGAAGCCCGGGTGGGTCGGCATCCCATGGGTGTCGAGTTGGGTGCCTGATGGGTGCTTCTTGTCAAGTTTTAGTCGTCGGGACTCATTTCGAGCCTTAGAGGTCGTTTCTTGTCCGGTTGCCCTGTCTTCGACCTGGGAACCCAATTTTGGTCCTCGGGTCCCATTTTTTTTTGTCTCGCATCCCACTTTTGGCCTGTGGCCTTTTCGGGGTCGATTCTCGTTTTGGGCATCAGAGCATGTTTCTTCTCCTAAAACCCAATATTTGTTTATTAAGTCTCGGAACACATTTTTGTTCTCGTGGACCCATCATGGGTCTTGGAACGCATTTGTGGTCCTTGGGTCCCATTTTGCATCCCGAAACTTGTGTTTTGGTGCTTGATCCCTATTTTGGGTGCCCACCTTGCACCAAGTGCGCACCCGGGGCAAACCGAGCGCCTTGGTGCACCGGGGCAAGATCGAGCGTGCACCCGAGGCGCCCCGAACATGCACCAAGGTGCACTCGGCCCACATGTGAGCGCAGGTCGTTGCGCCCGAGGTGGTGTGTGGGCACCGCGTTGCAGACGGGACACTGCACGCACACGACGCCCCCTCCAGGTGCACGCACGTAGGCCGGGCCGGGTGCACACCCGACGCCCTAGCAAGGTGCGCGCACCCGGGCAGGGCTCACACTTGGCGAACGGGGCGCACTTCGCGAGGGAGGGTGTGCACCTCGACGGGGGTGGGTGGCCGGGGTGGATTCGCACGTGGGTCGCGGTTTGCTAAGTACACACTGCGACAAGCTCATAACGGGTGCGATCATACCAGCATTAGTGCACCGGATCCCATCAGAACTCCGCAGTTAAGCGCGCTTGGGCCGGAGTAGTACTGGGATGGGTGACCTCCCGGGAAGTCCCGGTGTTGCACCCTTTTTTAGTTTTTCGCCGGGCGTCGCAATGCTATTTGAATAAACCTTTTGCCCGTTTGCGTTCTCGTCGGGGCCGGGCCGGGCCGGGGTGCGCTGCCCGCACTACCGCGCGCGCGGGGGCGACACCGAGCGCGCACCCGAGGCGCCCCGAGCACACAGGCCACGGTGCAACCCGGGCGTTGTGCGCGCACCCCGGTGCGCCCGAGGTGCTGCGCGCGCACCTAGGTGAAATCGGTGTGCACCTCGGCCAGTGCGCGCTCGGTCGAGTCGCGCACGTTGGCCAAGGTGCACGGTGATGTTTCTTACTCTAAGGTTCCGCACCAGACGCCCGGGACAGGTGAGCGAAGCTGGGCGGGGCCGGGTGCGCGGCCGGGGCAGGTGCACGCAGCTGGAGAGAGCTTTGGAGCACACTTCGGAGCGCACCAATGATGCGCTCCATTCAAAAGTTTCCTGAAAAGGCAAAAAAAGTTGAGATTATAGAATTTCCCACTTGAGAGATTGTAAAAAAAAAAAATTTAAAATGAAGGAAACGCGGGTGCCAAGGTGTGCGCAGCCCAGCCAAGGTGTGCGCACCAAGGCGCCCACCCTGGCGAAGGTGCACGCAAGGTGCGCACCCGAGGCAAACCGGACAATTAACCCAACTTTCGACTTCGCGCGCACCTTGGAGCGCACTTCGGAGCGCTCCTTGGTGCGCACCAATCTTGGGCACCTCGGAGTGCACCATGGCGCCCACCAAGGTGCGCACCCGGGGCAAACCGAGCTCCGACTTCGTGCGCACCTTGGAGCGCACGAAAGGTGCGCACCATGGCGCCCACCAAGGTGCGCAGCCCAGCCAAGGCGTGCGCATCAAGGTGCGCACCTTGGCGAAGGTGCGCACCCGGGGCAAACCGAGCTCCGACTTCGTGCGCACCTTGGAGCGCACAAAAGGTGCGCAACCCAGCCAAGGTGTGCGCACCCCGGTCAAACCGAGCTCCGAATCGTGCGCACCAGAGGTGCACGCCATCGTGCGCACCTTGGAGCACACTTCGGAGCCCTCCTTGGTGCGCGCCGATGTTGCGCACCTCGGAGCGCACCCGGGGAAAACAATGCAATTAACCCGACTTTCGACTTCGTGGGCACCTCGGAGCGCTCTCGGGTTCGCACCTCGGAGCACACCGAGGTGCGCACCTTTGATGCGCTGCCTTCACCAATTTCCAGAAAAGGCAAGAAAACATTGAGAAGGTGTGCGCACCGAGGTGCCCACCCTGGCGAAGGTGCACGCGAGGTGCGCACCCGGGGCAAACCGGGCTCCGACTTCGTGCACGCCGCACCTTGGAGCACACTTCGGAGCGCTCCTTGGTGCGCACCAGGGCGCGCAACCCAGCCGAGGTGCCCACCCCGGCGAAGGTGCACGCGAGGTGCGCACCCGGGGCAAACCGGGCTCCGACTTCGTGCACGCCATGGTGCCCACCGCGGCGAAGGTGCACGTGAGGTGCGCACCCGGGGCAAACCGGGCTCCGACTTCGTGCACGCCGCACCTTGGAGCACACTTCGGAGCGCTCCTTGGTGCGCACCATGGTGCCCACCAGGGCGCGCAACCCCGCCGAAGGTGCACGCGAGGTGCGCACCCGGGGCAAACCGGGCTCCGACTTCGTGCACGCCGCACCTTGGAGCACACTTCGGAGCGCTCCTTGGTGCGCACCATGGTGCCCACCAGGGCGCGCAACCCCGCCGAAGGTGCACGCGAGGTGCGCACCCGGGGCAAACCGGGCTCCGACTTCGTGCACGCCATGGTGCGCACCGCGGCGAAGGTGCGCACCCGGGGCAAACCGGGCTCCGACTTCGTGCACGCCGCACCTTGGAGCACACTTCGGAGCGCTCCTTGGTGCGCACCAGGGCGCGCAACCCAGCCGAGGTGCCCACCCCGGCGAAGGTGCACGCGAGGTGCGTACCCGGGGCAAACCGGGCTCCGACTTCGTGCACGCCGCACCTTGGAGCACACTTCGGAGCGCTCCTTGGTGCGCACCATGGTGCCCACCAGGCCGCGCAACCCAGCCAAGGTGTGCGCACCAAGGTGCACGCGAGGTGCGCACCCGGGGCAAACCGGGGTCCGACTTCGTGCACGCCGCACCTTGGAGCACACATCGGGGCGCTCCCGGGTTCGCACCGGCGTTGCGCACCGTGGTGGGCACCTCGGAGCACACCAAGGTGGGCAGCGAGGTGCGCACCTTTGATGCGATGCCTTCACTAATTTCCATAAAAGGCAAAAAAAAAACGAGATTTTAAAATTTCCGTTTTGAAAGATAGTGAGAAAAAGGGAATGCTGGTGCCATCTTGAGCCCGCCCTGGTGCGCAGCCCAGCCAAGGTGTGCGCACCAAGGTGCCCACCCTGGCGAAGGTGCGCGCCCGGGCAATTAACCCAACTTCCAACTTCGCGCGCGCCAGGGTGGGAGCGCACCCAACAACCGGGCCTGGGAAGAGCCAATGCGAGAAACCCCACCAAACGCTCTGACAAAAAAAGAGGGGGCGCTCCAGTAACCCCGCTTCGGAGCGCACCCTGGGCAAACCCAGCCAAGGTGCCCACCCCGGCCAAGGTGCAGGCGAGGTGCGCACCCGGGGCAAACCGGGCTCCGACAACGTGCACGCCGCACCTTGGAGCACACTTCGTAGCGCTCCCGGGTGCGCACCTCAGAGCACACCAAGGTGGGCAGCGAGGTGCGCACCTTTGATGCGCTGCCTTCACTAATTTCCAGAAAAGGCAAAAAAAAAAGGAGATTTTAAAATTTCCGTTTTGAAAGATAGTGAAAAAAACGGAACGCGCGTGCCATCTTGAGCCCGCCCTGGTGCGCAGCCCAGGTAAGGTGCCCACCCTGGCAAAGGTGCGCACCCGGGCAATTAACCCTACTTCCGACTTCGTGCGCGCCAGGGTGGCAACCGGGCCTCGGAAGAGCCAATGCGAGAAACCCCACCAAACGCTCCGACAAAAAAAGAGGCGGCGCTCCAATAACCCCGCTTCGGAGCGCAGCCGGGGCAAACCCAGCCAAGGTGCCCACCCCAACGAAGGTGCACGCGAGGTGCGCACCCGGGGCAAACCGGGCTCCGACAACGTGCACGCAGCACCTTGGAGCACACTTCGAAGCACTCCCGGGTGCCCACCGGCGTTGCGCACCGTGGTGGGCAGCGAGGTGCGCACCTTTGATGCGCTGCCTTCACTAATTTCCAGAAAAAGGCAAAAAAAAATGAGATTTTAAAATTTCCGTTTTGAAAGATAGTGAAAAAAAAGGAACGCGGGTGCCATCTTGAGCCCGCCCTGGTGCGCAGCCCAGGCAAGGCATGCGCACCAAGGTGCCCACCCGAGGTGCACACCCGGGGCAAACCGGGCTCCGACTTCGTGCAGGCCGCACCTTGGAGCACACTTCGGAGCGCTCCTTGGTGCGCACCATGGTGCCCACCAGGGCGCGCAACCCAGCCAAGGTCTGCACACCAAGGTGCCCACCCCGGCGAAGGTGCACGCGAGGTGCGCACCCGGGGCAAACCGGGCTCCGACTTCGTGCACGCCATGGTGCCCACCGCGGCGAAGGTGCACGCGAGGTGCGCACCCGGGGCAAACCGGGCTCCGACTTCGTGCACGCCGCACCTTGGAGCACACTTCGGAGCGCTCCTTGGTGCGCACCATGGTGCCCACCAGGGCGCGCAACCCAGCCAAGGTGTGCGCACCAAGGTGCACGCGAGGTGCGCACCCGGGGCAAACCGGGGTCCGACTTCGTGCACGCCGCACCTTGGAGCACACATCGGAGCGCTCCCAGGTTCGCACCAGCGTTG
Source organism: Cryptomeria japonica (assembly GCF_030272615.1). Taxonomy (NCBI): domain Eukaryota; kingdom Viridiplantae; phylum Streptophyta; class Pinopsida; order Cupressales; family Cupressaceae; genus Cryptomeria; species Cryptomeria japonica. The sequence continues at coordinate 94,925 of NW_026729186.1, forward strand.
CGCACCTTTGATGCGCTGCCTTCACTAATTTCCAGAAAAGGCAAAAAAAAACGATATTTTAAAATTTCCGTTCTGAAAGATAGTGAAAAAAACGGAACGCGGGTGCCATCTTGAGCCCTTCCTGGTGCGCAGCCCAGGCAAGTTGTGCGCACCAAGGTGCCCACCCTGGCGGAGGTGCGCGCCCGGGGCAAACCGGGCTCCGACTTCGTGCACTGCATGGTGCCCACCAAGGCGCGCAACCCAGCCAAGGTGCCCACCGCAGCGAAGGTGCACGCGAGGTGCACACCCGGGGCAAACCGGGCTCCGACTTCGTGCACGCCGCACCTTGGAGCACACTTCAGAGCGCTCCTTGGTGCGCACCAGGGCGCGCAACCCAGCCGAGGTGCCCACCCCGGCGAAGGTGCACGCGAGGTGCGCACCCGGGGCAAACCGGGCTCCGACTTCGTGCACGCCATGGTGCCCACCGCGGCGAAGGTGCGCACCCGGGGCAAACCGGGCTCCGACTTCGTGCACGCCGCACCTTGGAGCACACTTCGGAGCGCTCCTTGGTGCGCACCATGGTGCCCACCAGGCCGCGCAACCCAGCCAAGGTGTGCGCACCAAGGTGCACGCGAGGTGCGCACCCGGGGCAAACCGGGGTCCGACTTCGTGCACGCCGCACCTTGGAGCACACATCGGGGCGCTCCCGGGTTCGCACCGGCGTTGCGCACCGTGGTGGGCACCTCGGAGCACACCAAGGTGGGCAGCGAGGTGCGCACCTTTGATGCGATGCCTTCACTAATTTCCATAAAAGGCAAAAAAAAAACGAGATTTTAAAATTTCCGTTTTGAAAGATAGTGAGAAAAAGGGAATGCTGGTGCCATCTTGAGCCCGCCCTGGTGCGCAGCCCAGCCAAGGTTTGCGCACCAAGGTGCCCACCCTGGCGAAGGTGCGCGCCCGGGCAATTAACCCAACTTCCAACTTCGCGCGCGCCAGGGTGGGAGCGCACCCAACAACCGGGCCTGGGAAGAGCCAATGCGAGAAACCCCACCAAACTCTCTGACAAAAAAAGAGGGGGCGCTCCAGTAACCCCGCTTCGGAGCGCACCCTGGGCAAACCCAGCCAAGGTGCCCACCCCGGCCAAGGTGCAGGCGAGGTGCGCACCCGGGGCAAACCGGGCTCCGACAACGTGCACGCCGCACCTTGGAGCACACTTCGTAGCGCTCCCGGGTGCGCACCTCAGAGCACACCAAGGTGGGCAGCGAGGTGCGCACCTTTGATGCGCTGCCTTCACTAATTTCCAGAAAAGGCAAAAAAAAAAGGAGATTTTAAAATTTCCGTTTTGAAAGATAGTGAAAAAAACGGAACGCGCGTGCCATCTTGAGCCCGCCCTGGTGCGCAGCCCAGGTAAGGTGCCACCCTGGCAAAGGTGCGCACCCGGGCAATTAACCCTACTTCCGACTTCGTGCGCGCCAGGGTGGCAACCGGGCCTCGGAAGAGCCAATGCGAGAAACCCCACCAAACGCTCCGACAAAAAAAGAGGCGGCGCTCCAATAACCCCGCTTCGGAGCGCAGCCGGGGCAAACCAAGCCAAGGTGCCCACCCCGACGAAGGTGCACGCGAGGTGCGCACCCGGGGCAAACCGGGCTCCGACAACGTGCACGCAGCACCTTGGAGCACACTTCGAAGCACTCCCGGGTGCCCACCGGCGTTGCGCACCGTGGTGGGCAGCGAGGTGCGCACCTTTGATGCGCTGCCTTCACTAATTTCCAGAAAAAGGCAAAAAAAAATGAGATTTTAAAATTTCCGTTTTGAAAGATAGTGAAAAAAAAGGAACGCGGGTGCCATCTTGAGCCCGCCCTGGTGCGCAGCCCAGGCAAGGCATGCGCACCAAGGTGCCCACCCGAGGTGCACACCCGGGGCAAACCGGGCTCCGACTTCGTGCAGGCCGCACCTTGGAGCACACTTCGGAGCGCTCCTTGGTGCGCACCATGGTGCCCACCAGGGCGCACCCGGGGCAAACCGGGCTCCGACTTCGTGCACGCCGCACCTTGGAGCACACATCGGAGCGCTCCCAGGTTCGCACCAGCGTTGCGCACCTTTGATGCGCTGCCTTCACTAATTTCCAGAAAAGGCAAAAAAAAACGATATTTTAAAATTTCCGTTCTGAAAGATAGTGAAAAAAACGGAACGCGGGTGCCATCTTGAGCCCTTCCTGGTGCGCAGCCCAGGCAAGTTGTGCGCACCAAGGTGCCCACCCTGGCGGAGGTGCGCGCCCGGGGCAAACCGGGCTCCGACTTCGTGCACTGCATGGTGCCCACCAAGGCGCGCAACCCAGCCAAGGTGCCCACCGCAGCGAAGGTGCACGCGAGGTGCGCACCCGAGGTGCACACCCGGGGCAAACCGGGCTCCGACTTCGTGCACGCCGCACCTTGGAGCACACTTCAGAGCGCTCCTTGGTACGCACCAGGGCGCGCAACCCAGCCAAGGTGCTCACCCCGGCGAAGGTGCACGCGAGGTGCGCACCCGGGGCAAACCGGGCTCGAACTTCGTGCACGCCGCACCTTGGAGCACACATCGGAGCGCTCCCGGGTTCGCACCAGCATTGCGCACCTTTGATGCGCTGCCTTCACTAATTTCCAGAAAAGGCAAAAAAAAGAAAAAAATGAGATTTTAAAATTTCCGTTTTGAAAGATAGTGAAAAAAACGGAACGCGGGTGCCATCTTGAGCCCGCCCTGGTGTGCAGCCCAGGCAAGTTGTGCGCACCAAGGCACCCACCCTGGCCAAGGTGGGTCACGGGGTGGGTCCTAGGGTGGGTAACGGGGTGGGTACTAAGGTGCGTGCCAAGGTGGGTCATAGGGTGGGTGCCAAGGTGGGCACCAGGGTGGGTGTGCACCAACCCTAGCCAGGGTAGGTCACGGGGTGGTTGTCGGGGTGGGCGTCAAGGAGCCAAGGTGGGTGGCAAGTAGCCAAGTTGCGTGCCAAGGTGGGTGTCGGGGTGGGTGCCAAGGATCCAAGGTGGGTGCCAAGGAACCAAGGTGGGTGTCTGGGTGGGTGCCGAGGTGGGAGCCAGGGTGGGTCCCAAGGTGAGTGCAAAGGTGGGTGCCAGGGTCAAGGTGAGTGCCAATGTGGGTTCCAAGGTGCCAGGGTCAGGGTGAGTGCCAATGTGGGTTCAAAGGTGCTAAGTTGGGTGCGAGGTTGGGTGCGAGGGTGGGTGGGTGCCAAGGTGTGCTAGGTGGAAGCCCGGGTGGGTCGGCATCCCATGGGTGTCGAGTTGGGTGCCTGATGGGTGCTTCTTGTCAAGTTTTAGTCGTCGGGACTCATTTCGAGCCTTAGAGGTCGTTTCTTGTCCGGTTGCCCTGTCTTCGACCTGGGAACCCAATTTTGGTCCTCGGGTCCCATTTTTTTTTGTCTCGCATCCCACTTTTGGCCTGTGGCCTTTTCGGGGTCGATTCTCGTTTTGGGCATCAGAGCATGTTTCTTCTCCTAAAACCCAATATTTGTTTATTAAGTCTCGGAACACATTTTTGTTCTCGTGGACCCATCATGGGTCTTGGAACGCATTTGTGGTCCTTGGGTCCCATTTTGCATCCCGAAACTTGTGTTTTGGTGCTTGATCCCTATTTTGGGTGCCCACCTTGCACCAAGTGCGCACCCGGGGCAAACCGAGCGCCTTGGTGCACCGGGGCAAGATCGAGCGTGCACCCGAGGCGCCCCGAACATGCACCAAGGTGCACTCGGCCCACATGTGAGCGCAGGTCGTTGCGCCCGAGGTGGTGTGTGGGCACCGCGTTGCAGACGGGACACTGCACGCACACGACGCCCCCTCCAGGTGCACGCACGTAGGCCGGGCCGGGTGCACACCCGACGCCCTAGCAAGGTGCGCGCACCCGGGCAGGGCTCACACTTGGCGAACGGGGCGCACTTCGCGAGGGAGGGTGTGCACCTCGACGGGGGTGGGTGGCCGGGGTGGATTCGCACGTGGGTCGCGGTTTGCTAAGTACACACTGCGACAAGCTCATAACGGGTGCGATCATACCAGCGTTAGTGCACCGGATCCCATCAGAACTCCGCAGTTAAGCGCGCTTGGGCCGGAGTAGTACTGGGATGGGTGACCTCCCGGGAAGTCCCGGTGTTGCACCCTTTTTTAGTTTTTCGCCGGGCGTCGCAATGCTATTTGAATAAACCTTTTGCCCGTTTGCGTTCTCGTCGGGGCCGGGCCGGGCCGGGGTGCGCTGCCCGCACTACCGCGCGCGCGGGGGCGACACCGAGCGCGCACCCGAGGCGCCCCGAGCACACAGGCCACGGTGCAACCCGGGCGTTGTGCGCGCACCCCGGTGCGCCCGAGGTGCTGCGCGCGCACCCAGGTGAAATCGGTGTGCACCTCGGCCAGTGCGCGCTCGGTCGAGTCGCGCACGTTGGCCAAGGTGCACGGTGATGTTTCTTACTCTAAGGTTCCGCACCAGACGCCCGGGACAGGTGAGCGAAGCTGGGCGGGGCCGGGTGCGCGGCCGGGGCAGGTGCACGCAGCTGGAGAGAGCTTTGGAGCACACTTCGGAGCGCACCAATGATGCGCTCCATTCAAAAGTTTCCTGAAAAGGCAAAAAAAGTTGAGATTATAGAATTTCCCACTTGAGAGATTGTAAAAAAAAAAAATTTAAAATGAAGGAAACGCGGGTGCCAAGGTGTGCGCAGCCCAGCCAAGGTGTGCGCACCAAGGCGCCCACCCTGGCGAAGGTGCACGCAAGGTGCGCACCCGAGGCAAACCGGACAATTAACCCAACTTTCGACTTCGCGCGCACCTTGGAGCGCACTTCGGAGCGCTCCTTGGTGCGCACCAATCTTGGGCACCTCGGAGTGCACCATGGCGCCCACCAAGGTGCGCACCCGGGGCAAACCGAGCTCCGACTTCGTGCGCACCTTGGAGCGCACGAAAGGTGCGCACCATGGCGCCCACCAAGGTGCGCAGCCCAGCCAAGGCGTGCGCATCAAGGTGCGCACCCTGGCGAAGGTGCGCACCCGGGGCAAACCGAGCTCCGACTTCGTGCGCACCTTGGAGCGCACAAAAGGTGCGCAACCCAGCCAAGGTGTGCGCACCCCGGTCAAACCGAGCTCCGAATCGTGCGCACCAGAGGTGCACGCCATCGTGCGCACCTTGGAGCACACTTCGGAGCCCTCCTTGGTGCGCGCCGATGTTGCGCACCTCGGAGCGCACCCGGGGAAAACAATGCAATTAACCCGACTTTCGACTTCGTGGGCACCTCGGAGCGCTCTCGGGTTCGCACCTCGGAGCACACCGAGGTGCGCACCTTTGATGCGCTGCCTTCACCAATTTCCAGAAAAGGCAAGAAAACATTGAGAAGGTGTGCGCACCGAGGTGCCCACCCTGGCGAAGGTGCACGCGAGGTGCGCACCCGGGGCAAACCGGGCTCCGACTTCGTGCACGCCGCACCTTGGAGCACACTTCGGAGCGCTCCTTGGTGCGCACCAGGGCGCGCAACCCAGCCGAGGTGCCCACCCCGGCGAAGGTGCACGCGAGGTGCGCACCCGGGGCAAACCGGGCTCCGACTTCGTGCACGCCATGGTGCCCACCGCGGCGAAGGTGCACGCGAGGTGCGCACCCGGGGCAAACCGGGCTCCGACTTCGTGCACGCCGCACCTTGGAGCACACTTCGGAGCGCTCCTTGGTGCGCACCATGGTGCCCACCAGGGCGCGCAACCCCGCCGAAGGTGCACGCGAGGTGCGCACCCGGGGCAAACCGGGCTCCGACTTCGTGCACGCCGCACCTTGGAGCACACTTCGGAGCGCTCCTTGGTGCGCACCATGGTGCCCACCAGGGCGCGCAACCCCGCCGAAGGTGCACGCGAGGTGCGCACCCGGGGCAAACCGGGCTCCGACTTCGTGCACGCCATGGTGCGCACCGCGGCGAAGGTGCGCACCCGGGGCAAACCGGGCTCCGACTTCGTGCACGCCGCACCTTGGAGCACACTTCGGAGCGCTCCTTGGTGCGCACCAGGGCGCGCAACCCAGCCGAGGTGCCCACCCCGGCGAAGGTGCACGCGAGGTGCGTACCCGGGGCAAACCGGGCTCCGACTTCGTGCACGCCGCACCTTGGAGCACACTTCGGAGCGCTCCTTGGTGCGCACCATGGTGCCCACCAGGCCGCGCAACCCAGCCAAGGTGTGCGCACCAAGGTGCACGCGAGGTGCGCACCCGGGGCAAACCGGGGTCCGACTTCGTGCACGCCGCACCTTGGAGCACACATCGGGGCGCTCCCGGGTTCGCACCGGCGTTGCGCACCGTGGTGGGCACCTCGGAGCACACCAAGGTGGGCAGCGAGGTGCGCACCTTTGATGCGATGCCTTCACTAATTTCCATAAAAGGCAAAAAAAAAACGAGATTTTAAAATTTCCGTTTTGAAAGATAGTGAGAAAAAGGGAATGCTGGTGCCATCTTGAGCCCGCCCTGGTGCGCAGCCCAGCCAAGGTGTGCGCACCAAGGTGCCCACCCTGGCGAAGGTGCGCGCCCGGGCAATTAACCCAACTTCCAACTTCGCGCGCGCCAGGGTGGGAGCGCACCCAACAACCGGGCCTGGGAAGAGCCAATGCGAGAAACCCCACCAAACGCTCTGACAAAAAAAGAGGGGGCGCTCCAGTAACCCCGCTTCGGAGCGCACCCTGGGCAAACCCAGCCAAGGTGCCCACCCCGGCCAAGGTGCAGGCGAGGTGCGCACCCGGGGCAAACCGGGCTCCGACAACGTGCACGCCGCACCTTGGAGCACACTTCGTAGCGCTCCCGGGTGCGCACCTCAGAGCACACCAAGGTGGGCAGCGAGGTGCGCACCTTTGATGCGCTGCCTTCACTAATTTCCAGAAAAGGCAAAAAAAAAAGGAGATTTTAAAATTTCCGTTTTGAAAGATAGTGAAAAAAACGGAACGCGCGTGCCATCTTGAGCCCGCCCTGGTGCGCAGCCCAGGTAAGGTGCCCACCCTGGCAAAGGTGCGCACCCGGGCAATTAACCCTACTTCTGACTTCGTGCGCGCCAGGGTGGCAACCGGGCCTCGGAAGAGCCAATGCGAGAAACCCCACCAAACGCTCCGACAAAAAAAGAGGCGGCGCTCCAATAACCCCGCTTCGGAGCGCAGCCGGGGCAAACCCAGCCAAGGTGCCCACCCCGACGAAGGTGCACGCGAGGTGCGCACCCGGGGCAAACCGGGCTCCGACAACGTGCACGCAGCACCTTGGAGCACACTTCGAAGCACTCCCGGGTGCCCACCGGCGTTGCGCACCGTGGTGGGCAGCGAGGTGCGCACCTTTGATGCGCTGCCTTCACTAATTTCCAGAAAAAGGCAAACAAAAATGAGATTTTAAAATTTCCGTTTTGAAAGATAGTGAAAAAAAAGGAACGCGGGTGCCATCTTGAGCCCGCCCTGGTGCGCAGCCCAGGCAAGGCATGCGCACCAAGGTGCCCACCCGAGGTGCACACGCGGGGCAAACCGGGCTCCGACTTCGTGCAGGCCGCACCTTGGAGCACACTTCGGAGCGCTCCTTGGTGCGCACCATGGTGCCCACCAGGGCGCGCAACCCAGCCAAGGTCTGCACACCAAGGTGCCCACCCCGGCGAAGGTGCACGCGAGGTGCGCACCCGGGGCAAACCGGGCTCCGACTTCGTGCACGCCATGGTGCCCACCGCGGCGAAGGTGCACGCGAGGTGCGCACCCGGGGCAAACCGGGCTCCGACTTCGTGCACGCCGCACCTTGGAGCACACTTCGGAGCGCTCCTTGGTGCGCACCATGGTGCCCACCAGGGCGCGCAACCCAGCCAAGGTGTGCGCACCAAGGTGCACGCGAGGTGCGCACCCGGGGCAAACCGGGGTCCGACTTCGTGCACGCCGCACCTTGGAGCACACATCGGAGCGCTCCCAGGTTCGCACCAGCGTTGCGCACCTTTGATGCGCTGCCTTCACTAATTTCCAGAAAAGGCAAAAAAAAACGATATTTTAAAATTTCCGTTCTGAAAGATAGTGAAAAAAACGGAACGCGGGTGCCATCTTGAGCCCTTCCTGGTGCGCAGCCCAGGCAAGTTGTGCGCACCAAGGTGCCCACCCTGGCGGAGGTGCGCGCCCGGGGCAAACCGGGCTCCGACTTCGTGCACTGCATGGTGCCCACCAAGGCGCGCAACCCAGCCAAGGTGCCCACCGCAGCGAAGGTGCACGCGAGGTGCACACCCGGGGCAAACCGGGCTCCGACTTCGTGCACGCCGCACCTTGGAGCACACTTCAGAGCGCTCCTTGGTGCGCACCAGGGCGCGCAACCCAGCCGAGGTGCCCACCCCGGCGAAGGTGCACGCGAGGTGCGCACCCGGGGCAAACCGGGCTCCGACTTCGTGCACGCCATGGTGCCCACCGCGGCGAAGGTGCGCACCCGGGGCAAACCGGGCTCCGACTTCGTGCACGCCGCACCTTGGAGCACACTTCGGAGCGCTCCTTGGTGCGCACCATGGTGCCCACCAGGCCGCGCAACCCAGCCAAGGTGTGCGCACCAAGGTGCACGCGAGGTGCGCACCCGGGGCAAACCGGGGTCCGACTTCGTGCACGCCGCACCTTGGAGCACACATCGGGGCGCTCCCGGGTTCGCACCGGCGTTGCGCACCGTGGTGGGCACCTCGGAGCACACCAAGGTGGGCAGCGAGGTGCGCACCTTTGATGCGATGCCTTCACTAATTTCCATAAAAGGCAAAAAAAAAACGAGATTTTAAAATTTCCGTTTTGAAAGATAGTGAGAAAAAGGGAATGCTGGTGCCATCTTGAGCCCGCCCTGGTGCGCAGCCCAGCCAAGGTTTGCGCACCAAGGTGCCCACCCTGGCGAAGGTGCGCGCCCGGGCAATTAACCCAACTTCCAACTTCGCGCGCGCCAGGGTGGGAGCGCACCCAACAACCGGGCCTGGGAAGAGCCAATGCGAGAAACCCCACCAAACTCTCTGACAAAAAAAGAGGGGGCGCTCCAGTAACCCCGCTTCGGAGCGCACCCTGGGCAAACCCAGCCAAGGTGCCCACCCCGGCCAAGGTGCAGGCGAGGTGCGCACCCGGGGCAAACCGGGCTCCGACAACGTGCACGCCGCACCTTGGAGCACACTTCGTAGCGCTCCCGGGTGCGCACCTCAGAGCACACCAAGGTGGGCAGCGAGGTGCGCACCTTTGATGCGCTGCCTTCACTAATTTCCAGAAAAGGCAAAAAAAAAAGGAGATTTTAAAATTTCCGTTTTGAAAGATAGTGAAAAAAACGGAACGCGCGTGCCATCTTGAGCCCGCCCTGGTGCGCAGCCCAGGTAAGGTGCCACCCTGGCAAAGGTGCGCACCCGGGCAATTAACCCTACTTCCGACTTCGTGCGCGCCAGGGTGGCAACCGGGCCTCGGAAGAGCCAATGCGAGAAACCCCACCAAACGCTCCGACAAAAAAAGAGGCGGCGCTCCAATAACCCCGCTTCGGAGCGCAGCCGGGGCAAACCAAGCCAAGGTGCCCACCCCGACGAAGGTGCACGCGAGGTGCGCACCCGGGGCAAACCGGGCTCCGACAACGTGCACGCAGCACCTTGGAGCACACTTCGAAGCACTCCCGGGTGCCCACCGGCGTTGCGCACCGTGGTGGGCAGCGAGGTGCGCACCTTTGATGCGCTGCCTTCACTAATTTCCAGAAAAAGGCAAAAAAAAATGAGATTTTAAAATTTCCGTTTTGAAAGATAGTGAAAAAAAAGGAACGCGGGTGCCATCTTGAGCCCGCCCTGGTGCGCAGCCCAGGCAAGGCATGCGCACCAAGGTGCCCACCCGAGGTGCACACCCGGGGCAAACCGGGCTCCGACTTCGTGCAGGCCGCACCTTGGAGCACACTTCGGAGCGCTCCTTGGTGCGCACCATGGTGCCCACCAGGGCGCACCCGGGGCAAACCGGGCTCCGACTTCGTGCACGCCGCACCTTGGAGCACACATCGGAGCGCTCCCAGGTTCGCACCAGCGTTGCGCACCTTTGATGCGCTGCCTTCACTAATTTCCAGAAAAGGCAAAAAAAAACGATATTTTAAAATTTCCGTTCTGAAAGATAGTGAAAAAAACGGAACGCGGGTGCCATCTTGAGCCCTTCCTGGTGCGCAGCCCAGGCAAGTTGTGCGCACCAAGGTGCCCACCCTGGCGGAGGTGCGCGCCCGGGGCAAACCGGGCTCCGACTTCGTGCACTGCATGGTGCCCACCAAGGCGCGCAACCCAGCCAAGGTGCCCACCGCAGCGAAGGTGCACGCGAGGTGCGCACCCGAGGTGCACACCCGGGGCAAACCGGGCTCCGACTTCGTGCACGCCGCACCTTGGAGCACACTTCAGAGCGCTCCTTGGTACGCACCAGGGCGCGCAACCCAGCCAAGGTGCTCACCCCGGCGAAGGTGCACGCGAGGTGCGCACCCGGGGCAAACCGGGCTCGAACTTCGTGCACGCCGCACCTTGGAGCACACATCGGAGCGCTCCCGGGTTCGCACCAGCATTGCGCACCTTTGATGCGCTGCCTTCACTAATTTCCAGAAAAGGCAAAAAAAAGAAAAAAATGAGATTTTAAAATTTCCGTTTTGAAAGATAGTGAAAAAAACGGAACGCGGGTGCCATCTTGAGCCCGCCCTGGTGTGCAGCCCAGGCAAGTTGTGCGCACCAAGGCACCCACCCTGGCCAAGGTGGGTCACGGGGTGGGTCCTAGGGTGGGTAACGGGGTGGGTACTAAGGTGCGTGCCAAGGTGGGTCATAGGGTGGGTGCCAAGGTGGGCACCAGGGTGGGTGTGCACCAACCCTAGCCAGGGTAGGTCACGGGGTGGTTGTCGGGGTGGGCGTCAAGGAGCCAAGGTGGGTGGCAAGTAGCCAAGTTGCGTGCCAAGGTGGGTGTCGGGGTGGGTGCCAAGGATCCAAGGTGGGTGCCAAGGAACCAAGGTGGGTGTCTGGGTGGGTGCCGAGGTGGGAGCCAGGGTGGGTCCCAAGGTGAGTGCAAAGGTGGGTGCCAGGGTCAAGGTGAGTGCCAATGTGGGTTCCAAGGTGCCAGGGTCAGGGTGAGTGCCAATGTGGGTTCAAAGGTGCTAAGTTGGGTGCGAGGTTGGGTGCGAGGGTGGGTGGGTGCCAAGGTGTGCTAGGTGGAAGCCCGGGTGGGTCGGCATCCCATGGGTGTCGAGTTGGGTGCCTGATGGGTGCTTCTTGTCAAGTTTTAGTCGTCGGGACTCATTTCGAGCCTTAGAGGTCGTTTCTTGTCCGGTTGCCCTGTCTTCGACCTGGGAACCCAATTTTGGTCCTCGGGTCCCATTTTTTTTTGTCTCGCATCCCACTTTTGGCCTGTGGCCTTTTCGGGGTCGATTCTCGTTTTGGGCATCAGAGCATGTTTCTTCTCCTAAAACCCAATATTTGTTTATTAAGTCTCGGAACACATTTTTGTTCTCGTGGACCCATCATGGGTCTTGGAACGCATTTGTGGTCCTTGGGTCCCATTTTGCATCCCGAAACTTGTGTTTTGGTGCTTGATCCCTATTTTGGGTGCCCACCTTGCACCAAGTGCGCACCCGGGGCAAACCGAGCGCCTTGGTGCACCGGGGCAAGATTGAGCGTGCACCCGAGGCGCCCCGAACATGCACCAAGGTGCACTCGGCCCACATGTGAGCGCAGGTCGTTGCGCCCGAGGTGGTGTGTGGGCACCGCGTTGCAGACGGGACACTGCACGCACACGACGCCCCCTCCAGGTGCACGCACGTAGGCCGGGCCGGGTGCACACCCGACGCCCTAGCAAGGTGCGCGCACCCGGGCAGGGCTCACACTTGGCGAACGGGGCGCACTTCGCGAGGGAGGGTGTGCACCTCGACGGGGGTGGGTGGCCGGGGTGGATTCGCACGTGGGTCGCGGTTTGCTAAGTACACACTGCGACAAGCTCATAACGGGTGCGATCATACCAGCGTTAGTGCACCGGATCCCATCAGAACTCCGCAGTTAAGCGCGCTTGGGCCGGAGTAGTACTGGGATGGGTGACCTCCCGGGAAGTCCCGGTGTTGCACCCTTTTTTAGTTTTTCGCCGGGCGTCGCAATGCTATTTGAATAAACCTTTTGCCCGTTTGCGTTCTCGTCGGGGCCGGGCCGGGCCGGGGTGCGCTGCCCGCACTACCGCGCGCGCGGGGGCGACACCGAGCGCGCACCCGAGGCGCCCCGAGCACACAGGCCACGGTGCAACCCGGGCGTTGTGCGCGCACCCCGGTGCGCCCGAGGTGCTGCGCGCGCACCCAGGTGAAATCGGTGTGCACCTCGGCCAGTGCGCGCTCGGTCGAGTCGCGCACGTTGGCCAAGGTGCACGGTGATGTTTCTTACTCTAAGGTTCCGCACCAGACGCCCGGGACAGGTGAGCGAAGCTGGGCGGGGCCGGGTGCGCGGCCGGGGCAGGTGCACGCAGCTGGAGAGAGCTTTGGAGCACACTTCGGAGCGCACCAATGATGCGCTCCATTCAAAAGTTTCCTGAAAAGGCAAAAAAAGTTGAGATTATAGAATTTCCCACTTGAGAGATTGTAAAAAAAAAAAATTTAAAATGAAGGAAACGCGGGTGCCAAGGTGTGCGCAGCCCAGCCAAGGTGTGCGCACCAAGGCGCCCACCCTGGCGAAGGTGCACGCAAGGTGCGCACCCGAGGCAAACCGGACAATTAACCCAACTTTCGACTTCGCGCGCACCTTGGAGCGCACTTCGGAGCGCTCCTTGGTGCGCACCAATCTTGGGCACCTCGGAGTGCACCATGGCGCCCACCAAGGTGCGCACCCGGGGCAAACCGAGCTCCGACTTCGTGCGCACCTTGGAGCGCACGAAAGGTGCGCACCATGGCGCCCACCAAGGTGCGCAGCCCAGCCAAGGCGTGCGCATCAAGGTGCGCACCCTGGCGAAGGTGCGCACCCGGGGCAAACCGAGCTCCGACTTCGTGCGCACCTTGGAGCGCACAAAAGGTGCGCAACCCAGCCAAGGTGTGCGCACCCCGGTCAAACCGAGCTCCGAATCGTGCGCACCAGAGGTGCACGCCATCGTGCGCACCTTGGAGCACACTTCGGAGCCCTCCTTGGTGCGCGCCGATGTTGCGCACCTCGGAGCGCACCCGGGGAAAACAATGCAATTAACCCGACTTTCGACTTCGTGGGCACCTCGGAGCGCTCTCGGGTTCGCACCTCGGAGCACACCGAGGTGCGCACCTTTGATGCGCTGCCTTCACCAATTTCCAGAAAAGGCAAGAAAACATTGAGAAGGTGTGCGCACCGAGGTGCCCACCCTGGCGAAGGTGCACGCGAGGTGCGCACCCGGGGCAAACCGGGCTCCGACTTCGTGCACGCCGCACCTTGGAGCACACTTCGGAGCGCTCCTTGGTGCGCACCAGGGCGCGCAACCCAGCCGAGGTGCCCACCCCGGCGAAGGTGCACGCGAGGTGCGCACCCGGGGCAAACCGGGCTCCGACTTCGTGCACGCCATGGTGCCCACCGCGGCGAAGGTGCACGCGAGGTGCGCACCCGGGGCAAACCGGGCTCCGACTTCGTGCACGCCGCACCTTGGAGCACACTTCGGAGCGCTCCTTGGTGCGCACCATGGTGCCCACCAGGGCGCGCAACCCCGCCGAAGGTGCACGCGAGGTGCGCACCCGGGGCAAACCGGGCTCCGACTTCGTGCACGCCGCACCTTGGAGCACACTTCGGAGCGCTCCTTGGTGCGCACCATGGTGCCCACCAGGGCGCGCAACCCCGCCGAAGGTGCACGCGAGGTGCGCACCCGGGGCAAACCGGGCTCCGACTTCGTGCACGCCATGGTGCGCACCGCGGCGAAGGTGCGCACCCGGGGCAAACCGGGCTCCGACTTCGTGCACGCCGCACCTTGGAGCACACTTCGGAGCGCTCCTTGGTGCGCACCAGGGCGCGCAACCCAGCCGAGGTGCCCACCCCGGCGAAGGTGCACGCGAGGTGCGTACCCGGGGCAAACCGGGCTCCGACTTCGTGCACGCCGCACCTTGGAGCACACTTCGGAGCGCTCCTTGGTGCGCACCATGGTGCCCACCAGGCCGCGCAACCCAGCCAAGGTGTGCGCACCAAGGTGCACGCGAGGTGCGCACCCGGGGCAAACCGGGGTCCGACTTCGTGCACGCCGCACCTTGGAGCACACATCGGGGCGCTCCCGGGTTCGCACCGGCGTTGCGCACCGTGGTGGGCACCTCGGAGCACACCAAGGTGGGCAGCGAGGTGCGCACCTTTGATGCGATGCCTTCACTAATTTCCATAAAAGGCAAAAAAAAAACGAGATTTTAAAATTTCCGTTTTGAAAGATAGTGAGAAAAAGGGAATGCTGGTGCCATCTTGAGCCCGCCCTGGTGCGCAGCCCAGCCAAGGTGTGCGCACCAAGGTGCCCACCCTGGCGAAGGTGCGCGCCCGGGCAATTAACCCAACTTCCAACTTCGCGCGCGCCAGGGTGGGAGCGCACCCAACAACCGGGCCTGGGAAGAGCCAATGCGAGAAACCCCACCAAACGCTCTGACAAAAAAAGAGGGGGCGCTCCAGTAACCCCGCTTCGGAGCGCACCCTGGGCAAACCCAGCCAAGGTGCCCACCCCGGCCAAGGTGCAGGCGAGGTGCGCACCCGGGGCAAACCGGGCTCCGACAACGTGCACGCCGCACCTTGGAGCACACTTCGTAGCGCTCCCGGGTGCGCACCTCAGAGCACACCAAGGTGGGCAGCGAGGTGCGCACCTTTGATGCGCTGCCTTCACTAATTTCCAGAAAAGGCAAAAAAAAAAGGAGATTTTAAAATTTCCGTTTTGAAAGATAGTGAAAAAAACGGAACGCGCGTGCCATCTTGAGCCCGCCCTGGTGCGCAGCCCAGGTAAGGTGCCCACCCTGGCAAAGGTGCGCACCCGGGCAATTAACCCTACTTCCGACTTCGTGCGCGCCAGGGTGGCAACCGGGCCTCGGAAGAGCCAATGCGAGAAACCCCACCAAACGCTCCGACAAAAAAAGAGGCGGCGCTCCAATAACCCCGCTTCGGAGCGCAGCCGGGGCAAACCCAGCCAAGGTGCCCA
>NW_026729186.1:120000-154425 GCF_030272615.1 Cryptomeria japonica
CCATTTCCCAGGTATATGCCCCCTACGCACTTTTGGTGGCGCAACTCGCACGAACAGTCCCACCTCGACCCCGTAAACAAGCTTTTTTGCCTCGAAGAGTTCGTCGGAGACGAAGAAGCAACCTTCAGTGCAAACGTAGCACTCTTTTGTGCAACCGCCCAAACAACGCCCCCTCTACCCTCTGTCGAAACACTCGGCATTGCTGCTCCCTAAGGTGAGCTTCTCCTCATAGGCAATTCCGCTCTTATCCGGTCACGTTTGTGTGCCCGAATTTCGCAAGGCAACCTCCATGGGACATGGAAAAGACTCGAGAAGAGAGCTCGCTCACGGGAGAGAGAAGCCAAGGAGACCACGAGAGTGCTGAGAGTGGGACAGCGCTGAATAGGCGGGAGAAGCCTGCGCGTATAAACGGAGATATATATCCAATTGCAACGAAGGAACGTGCCAAAGATCGAGAACAATGGCAGAAATGCTAGTAACGTGCACTTCGGGACCAACGCATCACCGGAAGACAACCGCCAAACATCGAAAGAGTCGCGATGCTCCGCAACCTACGTGCAAAGCGGTCGCACACCGGGTAAGGGAGTGAGAGCCCCAAACATAGCTGGGCGAGGCGCTCACTCCGCTCTTTAATATCTCGTTAATACCGCCAAGGAAATGGCACAAGCACACACACACAAGCATCCTCGGAAGAGGACAGTTCGAGTGACAGGTCAAATCCAAGAGTTCCGAAGACTACCTCCAGGAACAATCGGGAACAAGACCGATTACAAGTCGTCGAGTCTGTTACTGGGCGAACACGAGATGCGCACAGGAAATCGATCAGCCCTCACAATGGCCCAAGGCCAGAGATCGGACTGCTACGATTTACCCCAACAATCATCGTGCCACTCTTCGCAGAGAGGTGATAGACGCCAACGAGCCCGTGCATAGAAATCGAGGTGTAAAAAGGGCGTTGAAGGCAGGAAGCCTGGACGAAAGAGGCTACGAGGTCACCTCGAAGCGGTCTAAGAATCGGGCGCACTTGGGGCGACTACCAGTGCCAACCCCTTATCCCGCGGTGCGTCCGACACACAGAAATTTCCAAGGCGGCCAAGGAGCCTCCCCGCATAGCAATCGGGGTGTGAGGTTACGGATGCAGCATTGATAGCAATCGAGGTGTGAGGCGAAGGATGCAGAAGTGAGAGCCGAGGGATGTAGCAGAGATAGCAATCGGGGTGTGTGATGCAGAAGAGATAGCAATCGAGGTGTGCGGTGGGAAGGGCCCAGCAGCCAGAATGCATGAAGCGACGGATGAAGCAGTGATGACAACCGGGCTGTGAGGAGAGGAGGGATGCAGCCAAGAAAGCAATCAGGGCTCGAGGCAAGGGATGCATCAAGGATAGCAATCATGTTGTGAGGCGAGATTCCAAAGGCTAAACGTGAGAGGCTGCAGGGTCGACTCAGAGAGGTCTATGCATGTGAGAGGCTGAAAGCAAGGTCGACTCGGAGCGGTCTATGCATCGGGCGCGCTTGGGGCGACTACCAGTGCCAACCCCTTATCCCGCGACGCGTCCGACAAAGAGAACGTTCCAAGGCGGCAGAGGAGGTTACCAGCCGAAGGATGCAGTAGCAATAACAGGTATAGTTCCGCGGCGGCCGAGAAGACTCACTGCATAGGAATCGGGATGCGAGGCGAGGGATGCGGCGGGAAGGCCCCGACGGCTAAACGGAAGAGGCTGCAGGGCCGCCTCGGAATGGTCCAAGCATCGGATGCGATTGGGACGACTACCAGTGCCAACCCCTTATCCCGCGATGCGTCCGATACACAGATAGTTCCAAGGCGGCCGAGGAGCCTCACCGCATATCAATCGGGGTGCGAGGCGAGGGATGGGGCGGGAAGGCCCCAACGGCTAGACGGAAGAGGCTTCAGGGCCACCTCGGAATGGTCCAAGCATCGGACGCGCTTGGGGCGACTGCCAGTGCCAACCCCTTATCCCGCGATGCGTCCGATACACAGATGGTTCCAAGGCGGCCGAGGAGCCTCACCGCATAGCAATCGGGGGTGCGAGGCGAGGGATGGGGCGGGAAGGCCCCAACGGCTAGACGGAAGAGGCTTCAGGGCCGCCTAGGAATGGTCCAAGCATCGGACACGCTTGGGGCGACTACCAGTGACAGCCCCCTATCCCGCGATGCGTCCGATACGAAGATGGTTCCAAGGCGGCCGAGGAGCCTCACCGCATAGCAATCGGGGTGCGAGGTGGGGGATGCGGCGAGATGGCCCCAACGGCTAGACGGAAGAGGCCACAGGGCCGCGTCGGAATAGTCCAAGCATCGGACGCGCTTGGGGCGACTACCAGTGACAACCCCTTATCCCGCGATGCGTCCGATACGAAGATAGTTCCAAGGCGGCCGAGGAGCCTCACCGCATAGCAATCGGGGTGCGAGGTGGGGGATGCGGCGAGATGGCCCCAACGGCTAGACGGAAGAGGCTGCAGGGCCGCCTCGGAATAGTCCAAGCATCGGACGCGCTTGGGGCCACTACCAGTGACAACCCCTTATCCCGCGATGCGTCCGATACGAAGATAGTTCCAAGGCGGCCGAAGAGCCTCACCGCATAGCAATCGGGGTGCGAGGTGGGGGATGCGGCGAGATGGCCCCAACGGCTAGACGGAAGAGGCCACAGGGCCGCCTCGGAATAGTCCAAGCATCGGACGCGCTTGGGGCGACTACCAGTGACAACCCCTTATCCCGCGATGCGTCCGATACGAAGATAGTTCCCAGGCGGCCGAGGAGCCTCACCGCATAGCAATCGGGGTGCGAGGCGAGGGATGCGGCGAGATGGCCCCAAAGGCTAGACGGAAGAGGCTGCAGGGCTGCCTCGGAATAGTCCAAGCATCGGACGCGCTTGGGGCGACTACCACTGCCAACCCCTTATCCCGCGATGCGTCCGATACACAGATAGTTCCGAGGCGGCCGAGGAGGTGGGGGATGCAGCGAGATGGCCCCAACGGCTAGACGGAAGAGGCTGCAGGGCCGCCTCGGAATAGTCCAAGCATCGGACGCGCTTGGGGCGACTACCAGTGACAACCCCTTATCCCGCGATGCGTCCGATACACAGATAGTTCCGAGGCGGCCAAGGAGCCTCACCGCATAGCAATCGTGGTGCGAGGTGGGGGATGCGGCGAGATGGCCCCAACGGCTAGACGGAAGAGGCTGCAGGGCCGCCTCGGAATGGTCCAAGCATCGGATGCGCTTGGGGCGACTACCACTGCCAACCCCTTATCCCGCGATGCGTCCGATACACAGATAGTTCCAAGGCGGCCGAGGAGCCTCACAGCATAGCAATCAGGGTGCGAGGCGAGGGATGCGGCGAGAAAGCCCCAACGGCTAGAGGGAAGAGGCTTCAGGTCCGCCTCGGAATGGTCCAAGCATCGGACGCGCTTGGGGCGACTACCAGTGACAACCCCTTATCCCGCGACGCGTCCGATACACAGATAGTTCCAAGGCGGCCGAGGAGCCTCACCGCATAGCAATCGGGGTGCGAGGCGAGGGATGCGGCGAGAAGGACCCAACGGCTACACGGAAGAGGCTTCGGGGCCGCCTCGGAATGGTCCAAGCATCGGACGCGCTTGGGGCGACTACCAGTGACAACCCCTTATCCCGCGACGCGTCCGATACACAGATAGTTCCAAGGCGGCCGAGGAGCCTCACCGCATAGCAATCGGGGTGCGAGGCGAGGGATGCGGCGAGAAGGACCCAACGGCTACACGGAAGAGGCTTCGGGGCCGCCTCGGAATGGTCCAAGCATCGGACGCGCTTGGGGCGACTACCAGTGACAACCCCTTATCCCGCGACGCGTCCGATACACAGATAGTTCCAAGGCGGCCGAGGAGCCTCACCGCATAGCAATCGGGGTGCGAGGCGAGGGATGCGGCGAGAAGGACCCAACGGCTAGACGGAAGAGGCTTCGGGTCCGCCTCGGAATGGTCCAAGCATCGGACGCGCTTGGGGCGACTACCAGTGACAACCCCTTATCCCGCGACGCGTCCGATACACAGATAGTTCCAAGGCGGCCGAGGAGCCTCACCGCATAGCAATCGGGGTGCGAGGCGAGGGATGCGGCGAGAAGGACCCAACGGCTAGACGGAAGAGGCTTCGGGTCCGCCTCGGAATGGTCCAAGCATCGGACGCGCTTGGGGCGACTACCAGTGACAACCCCTTATCCCGCGACGCGTCCGATACACAGATAGTTCCAAGGCGGCCGAGGAGCCTCACCGCATAGCAATCGGGGTGCGAGGCGAGGGATGCGGCGAGAAGGACCCAACGGCTAGACGGAAGAGGCTTCGGGTCCGCCTCGGAATGGTCCAAGCATCGGACGCGCTTGGGGCGACTACCAGTGACAACCCCTTATCCCGCGACGCGTCCGATACACAGATAGTTCCGAGGCGGCCGAGGAGCCTCACCGCATAGCAATCGGGGTGCGAGGCGAAGGATGCGGCGAGAAGGACCCAACGGCTAGACGGAAGAGGCTTCGGGTCCGCCTCGGAATGGTCCAAGCATCGGACGCGCTTGGGGCGACTACCAGTGACAACCCCTTATCCCGCGACGCGTCCGATACACAGATAGTTCCAAGGCGGCCGAGGAGCCTCACCGCATAGCAATCGGGGTGCGAGGCGAGGGATGCGGCGAGAAGGACCCAACGGCTAGACGGAAGAGGCTTCAGGGCCGCCTCGGAATGGTCCAAGCATCGAACGCGCTTGGGGCGACTACCAGTGACAACCCCTTATCCCGCGACGCGTCCGATACACAGATAGTTCCGAGGCGGCCGAGGAGCCTCACCGCATAGCAATCGGGGTGCGAGGCGAGGGATGCGGCGAGAAGGACCCAACGGCTAGACGGAAGAGGCTTCAGGGCCGCCTCGGAATGGTCCAAGCATCGGACGCGCTTGGGGCGACTACCAGTGACAACCCCTTATCCCGCGACGCGTCCGATACACAGATAGTTCCGAGGCGGCCGAGGAGCCTCACCGCATAGCAATCGGGGTGCGAGGCGAGGGATGCGGCGAGAAGGACCCAACGGCTAGACGGAAGAGGCTTCAGGGCCGCCTCGGAATGGTCCAAGCATCGGACGCGCTTGGGGCGACTACCAATGACAACCCCTTATCCCGCGACGCGTCCGATACACAGATAGTTCCGAGGCGGCCGAGGAGCCTCACCGCATAGCAATCGGGGTGCGAGGCGAGGGATGCGGCGAGAAGGACCCAACGGCTAGACGGAAGAGGCTTCAGGGCCGCCTCGGAATGGTCCAAGCATCGGACGCGCTTGGGGCGACTACCAGTGACAACCCCTTATCCCGCGACGCGTCCGATACACAGATAGTTCCGAGGCGGCCGAGGAGCCTCACCGCATAGCAATCGGGGTGCAAGGCGAGGGATGCGGCGAGAAGGACCCAACGGCTAGACGGAAGAGGCTTCAGGGCCGCCTCGGAATGGTCCAAGCATCGGACGCGCTTGGGGCGACTACCAGTGACAACCCCTTATCCCGCGACGCGTCCGATACACAGATAGTTCCGAGGCGGCCGAGGAGCCTCACCGCATAGCAATCGGGGTGCGAGGCGAGGGATGCGGCGAGAAGGACCCAACGGCTAGACGGAAGAGGCTTCAGGGCCGCCTCGGAATGGTCCAAGCATCGGACGCGCTTGGGGCGACTACCGTTGCCAACCCCTTATCCCGCGATGCGTCTGATACACAGATAGTTCCGAGGCGGCCGAGGAGCCTCACCGCATAGCAATCGGGTTGCGAGGCAGATTATTGGGAAGGGAACCCCCTGGGATGCGGCTCAAGCAGTGCCCAAAGGGACTGGAATGCGGAATCACATCGAGAGACCCAAATGCTATACGAGGGCTCAAATCGAATTATCGATTTGGCCACGACATGGACGCATCGGAACGACTACCTTTGCCGAACCACTCGCAATTGCATCCATACCGAAACCAATAGACATTTCCGTTAGAGCCCTCGCATAGCATTCGGGAATCTCGCATGCCCCTCTAAATCGACCAATGCTGGCGCTCAATGAAAATCCGAGCGCTACCACCGTTCGAGCGCCAGCATTGGTCGAGTTAGAGGGGCACGGGGGAGAATGCTCCAGTCAACACCTCCCCTATATAAGTTATTTGTCCGATTCTCGCACAACCGTAGTCTGCCTCGTCGAATCAAACAACGGTCCCAGATTCCGACTTCCGTTCCGTAGAGACCCAAAAGCTAGATGGAGGCTCGCAAGAAAGAGAGTCGGCGCATAGCAATCGGGTTTCTCGAACGTTTAGGGACCGAGCTCACTTGCGGATAGGGCAAAATCCGCCAAGCAACCCAAAAGCTAGACGGGGGCTCGAATCGAATCGCCTAGGCGGCCACAACAACGACGTGTTGGATCGACTACCAGTGCCAAACCATTCAGCAAGACTAGTCTGTGTCGAGGCCGGATAGAGATTCTCAGAGAGCGCCCGCATAGCATTTAGGAGACCTGCCGCGTCCCTCACACTCGACAAATGGTGGTGCACGTTTATAAATCCGAGCGATCCCAACCCTTTCAAGCACCAACATCGGTCGAGATAGAGGGGCACGGAGGGGGCTGCGTGAGACAACACAGTCCCCTATATAAGTTATTTGTCCGATTCTCACACATCCGAAGAATGGTCATCAAATCGGACAACAGCCCAAACTTCCGACTTCCGTCCCAGAAAGCCCAAGAGCTATCTAAAACGTTCATGGCCGGAACTCGATCGCGGCTATACCAGTCCGCCAAGCAACCCAAAAGCTAGACTGGAGCTCTAGTCGAATCACCTCTGTGGCCATTGCAAGGACGTGTTGGAGCGACTACCATTGCCGAACCATTCCGCAGGTCGAGTCCATACCAAGGCCGCATAGAGATTCACGATGAGCTCCTGCATAGCAATCAGGAGACTTGCCGTGTCCATCACAATCGATAAATCCTGGTGCAAGATTTTTGCATCCGAGCGCTCCAACCAGTCGAGCACCAGCATCAATCGACATAAACGGGCACGGGGGGAGGATGCTCGAGAACACTACCTCCCCTATATAAGTTATTTGTCCGATTCTCAAGCAGCCGAAGTCTGGTCATCGAATCGGGTCAAAGACCACAACTTCCGACTTTACCCACAATGCAAGTCATCGAATCGAACATCGGCCCCCGAGTCGGACTCCATGCGTATGTCAGGTCATCGGACCCAAATTCCGCCTTCCTGCGCATGGCGGGCCATCAATATCAACTCGGTCATCGGACCCAAACTCCGCCTTTTTGCGTATGGCACGCCTTCAAATCGGTCATCGGACCCAAATTCCGCCTTCCTGTGCATGGCGGGCCATCAACATCAACTCGGTCATCGGACCCAAATTCCGCCTTTCTGCGCATGGCACGCCATCAACTCGGTCATCGGACCCAAATTCCGCCTTCCTGCGCATGGCAGGTCATCGGACACAAATTCAGACCTCGCCAATATGCCTACGTATCGAATCGGTCATCGGACCCAACTTCCGACTTCATCCATACTGTAGGGTCTTTGAGGTTGGCGCGGTGCGCTCAACCCAGGGAGTCGACCCATCGAAGCATACACCTCCCCTATATAAGCTATTTGTCCGATTCCCACACCTGTGTAGTTTGCACCTCTGACCAGGACATCGACCCCAACTTCCGAACTCGACTGCAACGACGGCACCAGCGCCTTGGTGCGCACCTTGCGACGCACAGTCCCAACATTCGCCTTCCTGCACATGGCAGGTCATCGGACCCAAATTCCGACCTCGCGAGTATGCCTACATATCGAATCGGTCATCGGACCCAACTTCCGACTTCATCCATACCGTAGGGTCTTTGAGGTTGGCGCGGTGCGCTCAACCCGGGGAGTCGACCCAACGAAGCATACACCTCCCCTATATAAGCTATTTGTCCGATTCCCACACCTGTGTAGTTTGCACCTCCGATCAAGACATCGACCCCAACTTCCGAACTCGCCTCCAACGACCGAACCAGCGCCTTGGTGCGCACCTTGCAACGCACAGTGCCAACATTCGCCTTCCTGCACGTGGCAGGTCATCGGACCCAAATTCCGACCTCGCGAGTATGCCTACATATCGAATCGGTCATCGGACCCAACTTCCGACTTCATCCATACCGTAGGGTCTTTGAGGTTGGCGCGGTGCGCTCAACCCGGGGAGTCGACCCAACGAAGCATACACCTCCCCTATATAAGCTATTTGTCCGATTCCCACACCTGTGTAGCTTGCACCTCCGATCAGGACATCGACCCCAACTTCCGAACTCGACTAAAAAGACCGCACCAGCGCCTTGGTGTGCACCTTGCAACGCACAGTGTCAACATTCGCCTTCCTGCACATGGCAGGTCATCGGACCCAAATTCCGACCTCATGAGCATACCTACTAATCGAATCGGTCATCGGACCCAACTTCCGACTTCATCCATACCGTAGGGTCTTTGAGGTTGGCGCGGTGCGCTCAACCTGGGGAGTCGACCCATCGAAGCATACACCTCCCCTATATAAGCTATTTGTCCGATTCCGACACCTGTGTAGTTTGCACCTCCGCTCAGGACATCGACCCCAACTTCCGAACTCGCCTGCAACGACCGAACCAGCGCCTTGGTGCGCACCAAAAGTGCGCACTTTTGGAGGGCACTTTTGTGCGCTCCAAAGGTGCGCACTTTTGGAGGGCACTTTTCTGCGCTCCAAAGGTGCGCACTTTTGGAGGGCACTTTTTGGAGGGCACTTTTCTGCGCTCCAAAGGTGCGCACTTTTGGAGGGCACTTTTTGGAGGGCACTTTTCTGCGCTCCAAAGGTGCGCACTTTTGGAGGGCACTTTTTGGAGGGCACTTTTCTGCGCTCCAAAGGTGCGCACTTTTGGAGGGCACTTTTTGGAGGGCACTTTTCTGCGCTCCAAAGGTGCGCACTTTTGGAGGGCACTTTTTGGAGGGCACTTTTCTGCGCTCCAAAGGTGCGCACTTTTGGAGGGCACTTTTTGGAGGGCACTTTTCTGCGCTCCAAAGGTGCGCACTTTTGGAGGGCACTTTTTGGAGGGCACTTTTCTGCGCTCCAAAGGTGCGCACTTTTGGAGGGCACTTTTTGGAGGGCACTTTTCTGCGCTCCAAAGGTGCGCACTTTTGGAGGGCACTTTTGTGCACTCCAAAGGTGCGCACTTTTGGAGGGCACTTTTCCTGTGCTCCAAAGGTGCACACCTAGGTGAGCACCTTCGACCACACCTTGTAGCACACCAAACTCTGACTTTCGACTTCATCCGCAATGCAGGGTCTTTGAGGTTGGCGCAATGCGCACAACCAGGGGAGTCGACCCATCAAACCCAACACCTCCCCTATATAAGCTATTTGTCTGATTCTCATACATGCGTAGCCTGCAGGAGCAATTAGGACATCGACCCCAACTTTCGGCTTCTAAACGAAAACAAGGTCTTTGAGGTTGGTGTAATGCGAACAACTAGGGGAGTCAACCCATCAAACCCAACACCTCCCCTATATAAGCTATTTGTCTGATTCTCATACATGTGTAGTCTACAGGAGCAATTAGGACATCGACCCCAACTTTTGACTTCTTAACGAAAACAAGGTCTTTGAGGTTGACGTAATGCGCACAACCAGGGGAGTCGACCCATCAAACCCAACA
This sequence comes from Cryptomeria japonica, assembly GCF_030272615.1. Classification (NCBI taxonomy): domain Eukaryota; kingdom Viridiplantae; phylum Streptophyta; class Pinopsida; order Cupressales; family Cupressaceae; genus Cryptomeria; species Cryptomeria japonica. Next base: position 129,692 of record NW_026729186.1, read on the forward strand.
CCTCCCCTATATAAGCTATTTGTCCGATTCTCATACATGTGTAGCCTGCAGGAGCCATTAGGACATTGACCCCAACTTTTGACTTCTTAACGAAAACAAGGTCTTTGAGGTTGGCGTAATGCGCACAACCAAGGGAGTTGACCCATCAAACCCAACACCTCCCCTATATAAGCTATTTGTCTGATTCTCATACATGTGTAGCCTGCAACAACGATTAGGACATCCACCCCAACTTCTGAATTCGTCTGCGTTGACCGCACCAAAGGTGCACGCCTTGGTGCTCACCAAAATCCGACTTCCGACTTCTTCTGCTATGCGGGGTCTTTGAGGTTGGCGCAGTGCGCACAACCAGGGGAGTCAACCCACCGAATGCAACACCTCCCCTATATAAGCTATTTGTCTGATTCTCATACATGCGTAGACTGCAGCAATGATTAGGACATCCACCCCAACTTTTGACTTCTTAAACAAGACAGGGTCTTTGAAGTTGGTGCAGTGCACACAACCAGGGGAGTCGACCCATCAAACGCAACACCTCCCCTATATAAAGCTATTTGTCCGATTCTCATACGTGTAGTCTGCAGCAGCGATTAGGACATCGACCCCAACTTCCGAATTCGTTTGCATTGACCGCACCAAAGGTGCACGCCTTGGTGTGCACCCTGGAGTGCACTTTGGTGCTCACCTCGGTGCACACTTTGGTGTGCACCTCGGTGTGCACCAAAGGTGCGCACCTTGGAGCGCACCAAAGGTGTACACTTTGGAGCGCACCACATAGGGTCTTTGAGAGGTTGGCGCAGTGCGCACACCAAGGTGGGTGTTGAGGTGCGTGCCGAGGTGGGTGGGTGCTAGGGTGCGCTCCATGGTGGGTGCCAGGGTGGGTGCGTGCTAGGGTGGATTCCAAAGAGGGTCATAGGGTGGGTGCCAAGGTGGGTTGGTGATATAGTGGGTTCAAAGGTGGGTACTAGGGTGGGTTCCAAGGTGGGTCACAAGTTGGGTGCCAGGATGCGTGGGTGTTAGGTTGGGTGCCAAGGTGGGCTCCTGCGTGGGTGGGTGCTAGGGTGGGTTTCAAGGTGGACGCGAGGGCGGGTGCCAAGGTGGGTAACAAGTTGGGTGTTAGGATGGGTGAGTGCTAGAGTGGGTGCCAAGGTGGGTGGGTGCTAAGGTGGATGCCAAGGTGGTTCACAGGGTGGGTGGGTTCTAGGGTGAGTTCCAAGGTGGGTCACAGGTTCAGTGCTAGGGTGGGTGTCAAGGCGGGTGTCGAGGTGCCTGGGTGCTAGGGTGTGGATGCCAATGTGGGTCATAGGGTGGGTACTAGGGTGGGCTGCAATGTGGGTGCCAAGGTGGGTAACATGCTCGGTGGGTTCTAAATTGGGTGCCAGGGTGGGTGTGCACCCACCTTGCCCGAGGTGGGTGCCAAGGTGCCAGTGTGGGTGGGTGCTAAGGTGGATGCCAAGGTGGGTGAGAAGGTGGGTGATAGGTTGAGTGGTAGGATGGGTGGGTGCCAAGATGGGTCACAGGGTGGGTGCAAGGGTGGGTAGGTGCTAGGGTTGGTGTCAGGGTGGGTGGGTGCTAGGTTGGGTTCCAAGGTGGGTGCGAGGGTGAGTGTCAAGGTGGGTCACAGGTTAGGTGCTAGGATGGGTGAGTGCTAGGGTGCAAAGGTGCCAGGGTGGGTGCTAGGATGGGTCGATGCTAGGGTGAGTGGCAAGGTGGGTCCACAAGTGTCAAGGTGGGTGCCGAGGTGGGTGCCAAGTCGGCGACTGCTATGGTGGATGCCAAGGTGGGTCACGGGGTGGGTGCCAAGTTGCTAGGTTGGGTTCCAAGGTGGGTGCCAACGTGGGTGCTAGGGTGCGTGGGTTAAAGGGTGTGTCACAACGTGGGTGCCAGGATGGGTGCGCACCCACACTGGCCAAGACGGGTGCGGGTGCAAGGTTGGGTTCCAAGCCCGGTCACAGGCTGGGTGCTAGGATGGGTGGGTGCCAAGGTGGGCACCAGGGTGGGTGCACCCACCCTGGCCAAGGTGGGTCACGGGGTGGGTCCTAGGGTGGGTAACGGGGTGGGTACTAAGGTGCGTGCCAAGGTGGGTCATAGGGTGGGTGCCAAGGTGGGCACCAGGGTGGGTGTGCACCAACCCTAGCCAGGGTAGGTCACGGGGTGGTTGTCGGGGTGGGCGTCAAGGAGCCAAGGTGGGTGGCAAGTAGCCAAGTTGCGTGCCAAGGTGGGTGTCGGGGTGGGTGCCAAGGATCCAAGGTGGGTGCCAAGGAACCAAGGTGGGTGTCTGGGTGGGTGCCGAGGTGGGAGCCAGGGTGGGTCCCAAGGTGAGTGCAAAGGTGGGTGCCAGGGTCAAGGTGAGTGCCAATGTGGGTTCCAAGGTGCCAGGGTCAGGGTGAGTGCCAATGTGGGTTCAAAGGTGCTAAGTTGGGTGCGAGGTTGGGTGCGAGGGTGGGTGGGTGCCAAGGTGTGCTAGGTGGAAGCCCGGGTGGGTCGGCATCCCATGGGTGTCGAGTTGGGTGCCTGATGGGTGCTTCTTGTCAAGTTTTAGTCGTCGGGACTCATTTCGAGCCTTAGAGGTCGTTTCTTGTCCGGTTGCCCTGTCTTCGACCTGGGAACCCAATTTTGGTCCTCGGGTCCCATTTTTTTTTGTCTCGCATCCCACTTTTGGCCTGTGGCCTTTTCGGGGTCGATTCTCGTTTTGGGCATCAGAGCATGTTTCTTCTCCTAAAACCCAATATTTGTTTATTAAGTCTCGGAACACATTTTTGTTCTCGTGGACCCATCATGGGTCTTGGAACGCATTTGTGGTCCTTGGGTCCCATTTTGCATCCCGAAACTTGTGTTTTGGTGCTTGATCCCTATTTTGGGTGCCCACCTTGCACCAAGTGCGCACCCGGGGCAAACCGAGCGCCTTGGTGCACCGGGGCAAGATCGAGCGTGCACCCGAGGCGCCCCGAACATGCACCAAGGTGCACTCGGCCCACATGTGAGCGCAGGTCGTTGCGCCCGAGGTGGTGTGTGGGCACCGCGTTGCAGACGGGACACTGCACGCACACGACGCCCCCTCCAGGTGCACGCACGTAGGCCGGGCCGGGTGCACACCCGACGCCCTAGCAAGGTGCGCGCACCCGGGCAGGGCTCACACTTGGCGAACGGGGCGCACTTCGCGAGGGAGGGTGTGCACCTCGACGGGGGTGGGTGGCCGGGGTGGATTCGCACGTGGGTCGCGGTTTGCTAAGTACACACTGCGACAAGCTCATAACGGGTGCGATCATACCAGCATTAGTGCACCGGATCCCATCAGAACTCCGCAGTTAAGCGCGCTTGGGCCGGAGTAGTACTGGGATGGGTGACCTCCCGGGAAGTCCCGGTGTTGCACCCTTTTTTAGTTTTTCGCCGGGCGTCGCAATGCTATTTGAATAAACCTTTTGCCCGTTTGCGTTCTCGTCGGGGCCGGGCCGGGCCGGGGTGCGCTGCCCGCACTACCGCGCGCGCGGGGGGCGACACCGAGCGCGCACCCGAGGCGCCCCGAGCACACAGGCCACGGTGCAACCCGGGCGTTGTGCGCGCACCCCGGTGCGCCCGAGGTGCTGCGCGCGCACCCAGGTGAAATCGGTGTGCACCTCGGCCAGTGCGCGCTCGGTCGAGTCGCGCACGTTGGCCAAGGTGCACGGTGATGTTTCTTACTCTAAGGTTCCGCACCAGACGCCCGGGACAGGTGAGCGAAGCTGGGCGGGGCCGGGTGCGCGGCCGGGGCAGGTGCACGCAGCTGGAGAGAGCTTTGGAGCACACTTCGGAGCGCACCAATGATGCGCTCCATTCAAAAGTTTCCTGAAAAGGCAAAAAAAGTTGAGATTATAGAATTTCCCACTTGAGAGATTGTAAAAAAAAAAAATTTAAAATGAAGGAAACGCGGGTGCCAAGGTGTGCGCAGCCCAGCCAAGGTGTGCGCACCAAGGCGCCCACCCTGGCGAAGGTGCACGCAAGGTGCGCACCCGAGGCAAACCGGACAATTAACCCAACTTTCGACTTCGCGCGCACCTTGGAGCGCACTTCGGAGCGCTCCTTGGTGCGCACCAATCTTGGGCACCTCGGAGTGCACCATGGCGCCCACCAAGGTGCGCACCCGGGGCAAACCGAGCTCCGACTTCGTGCGCACCTTGGAGCGCACGAAAGGTGCGCACCATGGCGCCCACCAAGGTGCGCAGCCCAGCCAAGGCGTGCGCATCAAGGTGCGCACCCTGGCGAAGGTGCGCACCCGGGGCAAACCGAGCTCCGACTTCGTGCGCACCTTGGAGCGCACAAAAGGTGCGCAACCCAGCCAAGGTGTGCGCACCCCGGTCAAACCGAGCTCCGAATCGTGCGCACCAGAGGTGCACGCCATCGTGCGCACCTTGGAGCACACTTCGGAGCCCTCCTTGGTGCGCGCCGATGTTGCGCACCTCGGAGCGCACCCGGGGAAAACAATGCAATTAACCCGACTTTCGACTTCGTGGGCACCTCGGAGCGCTCTCGGGTTCGCACCTCGGAGCACACCGAGGTGCGCACCTTTGATGCGCTGCCTTCACCAATTTCCAGAAAAGGCAAGAAAACATTGAGAAGGTGTGCGCACCGAGGTGCCCACCCTGGCGAAGGTGCACGCGAGGTGCGCACCCGGGGCAAACCGGGCTCCGACTTCGTGCACGCCGCACCTTGGAGCACACTTCGGAGCGCTCCTTGGTGCGCACCAGGGCGCGCAACCCAGCCGAGGTGCCCACCCCGGCGAAGGTGCACGCGAGGTGCGCACCCGGGGCAAACCGGGCTCCGACTTCGTGCACGCCATGGTGCCCACCGCGGCGAAGGTGCACGCGAGGTGCGCACCCGGGGCAAACCGGGCTCCGAATTCGTGCACGCCGCACCTTGGAGCACACTTCGGAGCGCTCCTTGGTGCGCACCATGGTGCCCACCAGGGCGCGCAACCCCGCCGAAGGTGCACGCGAGGTGCGCACCCGGGGCAAACCGGGCTCCGACTTCGTGCACGCCGCACCTTGGAGCACACTTCGGAGCGCTCCTTGGTGCGCACCATGGTGCCCACCAGGGCGCGCAACCCCGCCGAAGGTGCACGCGAGGTGCGCACCCGGGGCAAACCGGGCTCCGACTTCGTGCACGCCATGGTGCGCACCGCGGCGAAGGTGCGCACCCGGGGCAAACCGGGCTCCGACTTCGTGCACGCCGCACCTTGGAGCACACTTCGGAGCGCTCCTTGGTGCGCACCAGGGCGCGCAACCCAGCCGAGGTGCCCACCCCGGCGAAGGTGCACGCGAGGTGCGTACCCGGGGCAAACCGGGCTCCGACTTCGTGCACGCCGCACCTTGGAGCACACTTCGGAGCGCTCCTTGGTGCGCACCATGGTGCCCACCAGGCCGCGCAACCCAGCCAAGGTGTGCGCACCAAGGTGCACGCGAGGTGCGCACCCGGGGCAAACCGGGGTCCGACTTCGTGCACGCCGCACCTTGGAGCACACATCGGGGCGCTCCCGGGTTCGCACCGGCGTTGCGCACCGTGGTGGGCACCTCGGAGCACACCAAGGTGGGCAGCGAGGTGCGCACCTTTGATGCGATGCCTTCACTAATTTCCATAAAAGGCAAAAAAAAAACGAGATTTTAAAATTTCCGTTTTGAAAGATAGTGAGAAAAAGGGAATGCTGGTGCCATCTTGAGCCCGCCCTGGTGCGCAGCCCAGCCAAGGTGTGCGCACCAAGGTGCCCACCCTGGCGAAGGTGCGCGCCCGGGCAATTAACCCAACTTCCAACTTCGCGCGCGCCAGGGTGGGAGCGCACCCAACAACCGGGCCTGGGAAGAGCCAATGCGAGAAACCCCACCAAACGCTCTGACAAAAAAAGAGGGGGCGCTCCAGTAACCCCGCTTCGGAGCGCACCCTGGGCAAACCCAGCCAAGGTGCCCACCCCGGCCAAGGTGCAGGCGAGGTGCGCACCCGGGGCAAACCGGGCTCCGACAACGTGCACGCCGCACCTTGGAGCACACTTCGTAGCGCTCCCGGGTGCGCACCTCAGAGCACACCAAGGTGGGCAGCGAGGTGCGCACCTTTGATGCGCTGCCTTCACTAATTTCCAGAAAAGGCAAAAAAAAAAGGAGATTTTAAAATTTCCGTTTTGAAAGATAGTGAAAAAAACGGAACGCGCGTGCCATCTTGAGCCCGCCCTGGTGCGCAGCCCAGGTAAGGTGCCCACCCTGGCAAAGGTGCGCACCCGGGCAATTAACCCTACTTCCGACTTCGTGCGCGCCAGGGTGGCAACCGGGCCTCGGAAGAGCCAATGCGAGAAACCCCACCAAACGCTCCGACAAAAAAAGAGGCGGCGCTCCAATAACCCCGCTTCGGAGCGCAGCCGGGGCAAACCCAGCCAAGGTGCCCACCCCGACGAAGGTGCACGCGAGGTGCGCACCCGGGGCAAACCGGGCTCCGACAACGTGCACGCAGCACCTTGGAGCACACTTCGAAGCACTCCCGGGTGCCCACCGGCGTTGCGCACCGTGGTGGGCAGCGAGGTGCGCACCTTTGATGCGCTGCCTTCACTAATTTCCAGAAAAAGGCAAAAAAAAATGAGATTTTAAAATTTCCGTTTTGAAAGATAGTGAAAAAAAAGGAACGCGGGTGCCATCTTGAGCCCGCCCTGGTGCGCAGCCCAGGCAAGGCATGCGCACCAAGGTGCCCACCCGAGGTGCACACCCGGGGCAAACCGGGCTCCGACTTCGTGCAGGCCGCACCTTGGAGCACACTTCGGAGCGCTCCTTGGTGCGCACCATGGTGCCCACCAGGGCGCGCAACCCAGCCAAGGTCTGCACACCAAGGTGCCCACCCCGGCGAAGGTGCACGCGAGGTGCGCACCCGGGGCAAACCGGGCTCCGACTTCGTGCACGCCATGGTGCCCACCGCGGCGAAGGTGCACGCGAGGTGCGCACCCGGGGCAAACCGGGCTCCGACTTCGTGCACGCCGCACCTTGGAGCACACTTCGGAGCGCTCCTTGGTGCGCACCATGGTGCCCACCAGGGCGCGCAACCCAGCCAAGGTGTGCGCACCAAGGTGCACGCGAGGTGCGCACCCGGGGCAAACCGGGGTCCGACTTCGTGCACGCCGCACCTTGGAGCACACATCGGAGCGCTCCCAGGTTCGCACCAGCGTTGCGCACCTTTGATGCGCTGCCTTCACTAATTTCCAGAAAAGGCAAAAAAAAACGATATTTTAAAATTTCCGTTCTGAAAGATAGTGAAAAAAACGGAACGCGGGTGCCATCTTGAGCCCTTCCTGGTGCGCAGCCCAGGCAAGTTGTGCGCACCAAGGTGCCCACCCTGGCGGAGGTGCGCGCCCGGGGCAAACCGGGCTCCGACTTCGTGCACTGCATGGTGCCCACCAAGGCGCGCAACCCAGCCAAGGTGCCCACCGCAGCGAAGGTGCACGCGAGGTGCACACCCGGGGCAAACCGGGCTCCGACTTCGTGCACGCCGCACCTTGGAGCACACTTCAGAGCGCTCCTTGGTGCGCACCAGGGCGCGCAACCCAGCCGAGGTGCCCACCCCGGCGAAGGTGCACGCGAGGTGCGCACCCGGGGCAAACCGGGCTCCGACTTCGTGCACGCCATGGTGCCCACCGCGGCGAAGGTGCGCACCCGGGGCAAACCGGGCTCCGACTTCGTGCACGCCGCACCTTGGAGCACACTTCGGAGCGCTCCTTGGTGCGCACCATGGTGCCCACCAGGCCGCGCAACCCAGCCAAGGTGTGCGCACCAAGGTGCACGCGAGGTGCGCACCCGGGGCAAACCGGGGTCCGACTTCGTGCACGCCGCACCTTGGAGCACACATCGGGGCGCTCCCGGGTTCGCACCGGCGTTGCGCACCGTGGTGGGCACCTCGGAGCACACCAAGGTGGGCAGCGAGGTGCGCACCTTTGATGCGATGCCTTCACTAATTTCCATAAAAGGCAAAAAAAAAATGAGATTTTAAAATTTCCGTTTTGAAAGATAGTGAGAAAAAGGGAATGCTGGTGCCATCTTGAGCCCGCCCTGGTGCGCAGCCCAGCCAAGGTTTGCGCACCAAGGTGCCCACCCTGGCGAAGGTGCGCGCCCGGGCAATTAACCCAACTTCCAACTTCGCGCGCGCCAGGGTGGGAGCGCACCCAACAACCGGGCCTGGGAAGAGCCAATGCGAGAAACCCCACCAAACTCTCTGACAAAAAAAGAGGGGGCGCTCCAGTAACCCCGCTTCGGAGCGCACCCTGGGCAAACCCAGCCAAGGTGCCCACCCCGGCCAAGGTGCAGGCGAGGTGCGCACCCGGGGCAAACCGGGCTCCGACAACGTGCACGCCGCACCTTGGAGCACACTTCGTAGCGCTCCCGGGTGCGCACCTCAGAGCACACCAAGGTGGGCAGCGAGGTGCGCACCTTTGATGCGCTGCCTTCACTAATTTCCAGAAAAGGCAAAAAAAAAAGGAGATTTTAAAATTTCCGTTTTGAAAGATAGTGAAAAAAACGGAACGCGCGTGCCATCTTGAGCCCGCCCTGGTGCGCAGCCCAGGTAAGGTGCCACCCTGGCAAAGGTGCGCACCCGGGCAATTAACCCTACTTCCGACTTCGTGCGCGCCAGGGTGGCAACCGGGCCTCGGAAGAGCCAATGCGAGAAACCCCACCAAACGCTCCGACAAAAAAAGAGGCGGCGCTCCAATAACCCCGCTTCGGAGCGCAGCCGGGGCAAACCAAGCCAAGGTGCCCACCCCGACGAAGGTGCACGCGAGGTGCGCACCCGGGGCAAACCGGGCTCCGACAACGTGCACGCAGCACCTTGGAGCACACTTCGAAGCACTCCCGGGTGCCCACCGGCGTTGCGCACCGTGGTGGGCAGCGAGGTGCGCACCTTTGATGCGCTGCCTTCACTAATTTCCAGAAAAAGGCAAAAAAAAATGAGATTTTAAAATTTCCGTTTTGAAAGATAGTGAAAAAAAAGGAACGCGGGTGCCATCTTGAGCCCGCCCTGGTGCGCAGCCCAGGCAAGGCATGCGCACCAAGGTGCCCACCCGAGGTGCACACCCGGGGCAAACCGGGCTCCGACTTCGTGCAGGCCGCACCTTGGAGCACACTTCGGAGCGCTCCTTGGTGCGCACCATGGTGCCCACCAGGGCGCACCCGGGGCAAACCGGGCTCCGACTTCGTGCACGCCGCACCTTGGAGCACACATCGGAGCGCTCCCAGGTTCGCACCAGCGTTGCGCACCTTTGATGCGCTGCCTTCACTAATTTCCAGAAAAGGCAAAAAAAAACGATATTTTAAAATTTCCGTTCTGAAAGATAGTGAAAAAAACGGAACGCGGGTGCCATCTTGAGCCCTTCCTGATGCGCAGCCCAGGCAAGTTGTGCGCACCAAGGTGCCCACCCTGGCGGAGGTGCGCGCCCGGGGCAAACCGGGCTCCGACTTCGTGCACTGCATGGTGCCCACCAAGGCGCGCAACCCAGCCAAGGTGCCCACCGCAGCGAAGGTGCACGCGAGGTGCGCACCCGAGGTGCACACCCGGGGCAAACCGGGCTCCGACTTCGTGCACGCCGCACCTTGGAGCACACTTCAGAGCGCTCCTTGGTACGCACCAGGGCGCGCAACCCAGCCAAGGTGCTCACCCCGGCGAAGGTGCACGCGAGGTGCGCACCCGGGGCAAACCGGGCTCGGACTTCGTGCACGCCGCACCTTGGAGCACACATCGGAGCGCTCCCGGGTTCGCACCAGCATTGCGCACCTTTGATGCGCTGCCTTCACTAATTTCCAGAAAAGGCAAAAAAAAGAAAAAAATGAGATTTTAAAATTTCCGTTTTGAAAGATAGTGAAAAAAACGGAACGCGGGTGCCATCTTGAGCCCGCCCTGGTGTGCAGCCCAGGCAAGTTGTGCGCACCAAGGCACCCACCCTGGCCAAGGTGGGTCACGGGGTGGGTCCTAGGGTGGGTAACGGGGTGGGTACTAAGGTGCGTGCCAAGGTGGGTCATAGGGTGGGTGCCAAGGTGGGCACCAGGGTGGGTGTGCACCAACCCTAGCCAGGGTAGGTCACGGGGTGGTTGTCGGGGTGGGCGTCAAGGAGCCAAGGTGGGTGGCAAGTAGCCAAGTTGCGTGCCAAGGTGGGTGTCGGGGTGGGTGCCAAGGATCCAAGGTGGGTGCCAAGGAACCAAGGTGGGTGTCTGGGTGGGTGCCGAGGTGGGAGCCAGGGTGGGTCCCAAGGTGAGTGCAAAGGTGGGTGCCAGGGTCAAGGTGAGTGCCAATGTGGGTTCCAAGGTGCCAGGGTCAGGGTGAGTGCCAATGTGGGTTCAAAGGTGCTAAGTTGGGTGCGAGGTTGGGTGCGAGGGTGGGTGGGTGCCAAGGTGTGCTAGGTGGAAGCCCGGGTGGGTCGGCATCCCATGGGTGTCGAGTTGGGTGCCTGATGGGTGCTTCTTGTCAAGTTTTAGTCGTCGGGACTCATTTCGAGCCTTAGAGGTCGTTTCTTGTCCGGTTGCCCTGTCTTCGACCTGGGAACCCAATTTTGGTCCTCGGGTCCCATTTTTTTTTGTCTCGCATCCCACTTTTGGCCTGTGGCCTTTTCGGGGTCGATTCTCGTTTTGGGCATCAGAGCATGTTTCTTCTCCTAAAACCCAATATTTGTTTATTAAGTCTCGGAACACATTTTTGTTCTCGTGGACCCATCATGGGTCTTGGAACGCATTTGTGGTCCTTGGGTCCCATTTTGCATCCCGAAACTTGTGTTTTGGTGCTTGATCCCTATTTTGGGTGCCCACCTTGCACCAAGTGCGCACCCGGGGCAAACCGAGCGCCTTGGTGCACCGGGGCAAGATCGAGCGTGCACCCGAGGCGCCCCGAACATGCACCAAGGTGCACTCGGCCCACATGTGAGCGCAGGTCGTTGCGCCCGAGGTGGTGTGTGGGCACCGCGTTGCAGACGGGACACTGCACGCACACGACGCCCCCTCCAGGTGCACGCACGTAGGCCGGGCCGGGTGCACACCCGACGCCCTAGCAAGGTGCGCGCACCCGGGCAGGGCTCACACTTGGCGAACGGGGCGCACTTCGCGAGGGAGGGTGTGCACCTCGACGGGGGTGGGTGGCCGGGGTGGATTCGCACGTGGGTCGCGGTTTGCTAAGTACACACTGCGACAAGCTCATAACGGGTGCGATCATACCAGCATTAGTGCACCGGATCCCATCAGAACTCCGCAGTTAAGCGCGCTTGGGCCGGAGTAGTACTGGGATGGGTGACCTCCCGGGAAGTCCCGGTGTTGCACCCTTTTTTAGTTTTTCGCCGGGCGTCGCAATGCTATTTGAATAAACCTTTTGCCCGTTTGCGTTCTCGTCGGGGCCGGGCCGGGCCGGGGTGCGCTGCCCGCACTACCGCGCGCGCGGGGGGCGACACCGAGCGCGCACCCGAGGCGCCCCGAGCACACAGGCCACGGTGCAACCCGGGCGTTGTGCGCGCACCCCGGTGCGCCCGAGGTGCTGCGCGCGCACCCAGGTGAAATCGGTGTGCACCTCGGCCAGTGCGCGCTCGGTCGAGTCGCGCACGTTGGCCAAGGTGCACGGTGATGTTTCTTACTCTAAGGTTCCGCACCAGACGCCCGGGACAGGTGAGCGAAGCTGGGCGGGGCCGGGTGCGCGGCCGGGGCAGGTGCACGCAGCTGGAGAGAGCTTTGGAGCACACTTCGGAGCGCACCAATGATGCGCTCCATTCAAAAGTTTCCTGAAAAGGCAAAAAAAGTTGAGATTATAGAATTTCCCACTTGAGAGATTGTAAAAAAAAAAAATTTAAAATGAAGGAAACGCGGGTGCCAAGGTGTGCGCAGCCCAGCCAAGGTGTGCGCACCAAGGCGCCCACCCTGGCGAAGGTGCACGCAAGGTGCGCACCCGAGGCAAACCGGACAATTAACCCAACTTTCGACTTCGCGCGCACCTTGGAGCGCACTTCGGAGCGCTCCTTGGTGCGCACCAATCTTGGGCACCTCGGAGTGCACCATGGCGCCCACCAAGGTGCGCACCCGGGGCAAACCGAGCTCCGACTTCGTGCGCACCTTGGAGCGCACGAAAGGTGCGCACCATGGCGCCCACCAAGGTGCGCAGCCCAGCCAAGGCGTGCGCATCAAGGTGCGCACCCTGGCGAAGGTGCGCACCCGGGGCAAACCGAGCTCCGACTTCGTGCGCACCTTGGAGCGCACAAAAGGTGCGCAACCCAGCCAAGGTGTGCGCACCCCGGTCAAACCGAGCTCCGAATCGTGCGCACCAGAGGTGCACGCCATCGTGCGCACCTTGGAGCACACTTCGGAGCCCTCCTTGGTGCGCGCCGATGTTGCGCACCTCGGAGCGCACCCGGGGAAAACAATGCAATTAACCCGACTTTCGACTTCGTGGGCACCTCGGAGCGCTCTCGGGTTCGCACCTCGGAGCACACCGAGGTGCGCACCTTTGATGCGCTGCCTTCACCAATTTCCAGAAAAGGCAAGAAAACATTGAGAAGGTGTGCGCACCGAGGTGCCCACCCTGGCGAAGGTGCACGCGAGGTGCGCACCCGGGGCAAACCGGGCTCCGACTTCGTGCACGCCGCACCTTGGAGCACACTTCGGAGCGCTCCTTGGTGCGCACCAGGGCGCGCAACCCAGCCGAGGTGCCCACCCCGGCGAAGGTGCACGCGAGGTGCGCACCCGGGGCAAACCGGGCTCCGACTTCGTGCACGCCATGGTGCCCACCGCGGCGAAGGTGCACGCGAGGTGCGCACCCGGGGCAAACCGGGCTCCGACTTCGTGCACGCCGCACCTTGGAGCACACTTCGGAGCGCTCCTTGGTGCGCACCATGGTGCCCACCAGGGCGCGCAACCCCGCCGAAGGTGCACGCGAGGTGCGCACCCGGGGCAAACCGGGCTCCGACTTCGTGCACGCCGCACCTTGGAGCACACTTCGGAGCGCTCCTTGGTGCGCACCATGGTGCCCACCAGGGCGCGCAACCCCGCCGAAGGTGCACGCGAGGTGCGCACCCGGGGCAAACCGGGCTCCGACTTCGTGCACGCCATGGTGCGCACCGCGGCGAAGGTGCGCACCCGGGGCAAACCGGGCTCCGACTTCGTGCACGCCGCACCTTGGAGCACACTTCGGAGCGCTCCTTGGTGCGCACCAGGGCGCGCAACCCAGCCGAGGTGCCCACCCCGGCGAAGGTGCACGCGAGGTGCGTACCCGGGGCAAACCGGGCTCCGACTTCGTGCACGCCGCACCTTGGAGCACACTTCGGAGCGCTCCTTGGTGCGCACCATGGTGCCCACCAGGCCGCGCAACCCAGCCAAGGTGTGCGCACCAAGGTGCACGCGAGGTGCGCACCCGGGGCAAACCGGGGTCCGACTTCGTGCACGCCGCACCTTGGAGCACACATCGGGGCGCTCCCGGGTTCGCACCGGCGTTGCGCACCGTGGTGGGCACCTCGGAGCACACCAAGGTGGGCAGCGAGGTGCGCACCTTTGATGCGATGCCTTCACTAATTTCCATAAAAGGCAAAAAAAAAACGAGATTTTAAAATTTCCGTTTTGAAAGATAGTGAGAAAAAGGGAATGCTGGTGCCATCTTGAGCCCGCCCTGGTGCGCAGCCCAGCCAAGGTGTGCGCACCAAGGTGCCCACCCTGGCGAAGGTGCGCGCCCGGGCAATTAACCCAACTTCCAACTTCGCGCGCGCCAGGGTGGGAGCGCACCCAACAACCGGGCCTGGGAAGAGCCAATGCGAGAAACCCCACCAAACGCTCTGACAAAAAAAGAGGGGGCGCTCCAGTAACCCCGCTTCGGAGCGCACCCTGGGCAAACCCAGCCAAGGTGCCCACCCCGGCCAAGGTGCAGGCGAGGTGCGCACCCGGGGCAAACCGGGCTCCGACAACGTGCACGCCGCACCTTGGAGCACACTTCGTAGCGCTCCCGGGTGCGCACCTCAGAGCACACCAAGGTGGGCAGCGAGGTGCGCACCTTTGATGCGCTGCCTTCACTAATTTCCAGAAAAGGCAAAAAAAAAAGGAGATTTTAAAATTTCCGTTTTGAAAGATAGTGAAAAAAACGGAACGCGCGTGCCATCTTGAGCCCGCCCTGGTGCGCAGCCCAGGTAAGGTGCCCACCCTGGCAAAGGTGCGCACCCGGGCAATTAACCCTACTTCCGACTTCGTGCGCGCCAGGGTGGCAACCGGGCCTCGGAAGAGCCAATGCGAGAAACCCCACCAAACGCTCCGACAAAAAAAGAGGCGGCGCTCCAATAACCCCGCTTCGGAGCGCAGCCGGGGCAAACCCAGCCAAGGTGCCCACCCCGACGAAGGTGCACGCGAGGTGCGCACCCGGGGCAAACCGGGCTCCGACAACGTGCACGCAGCACCTTGGAGCACACTTCGAAGCACTCCCGGGTGCCCACCGGCGTTGCGCACCGTGGTGGGCAGCGAGGTGCGCACCTTTGATGCGCTGCCTTCACTAATTTCCAGAAAAAGGCAAACAAAAATGAGATTTTAAAATTTCCGTTTTGAAAGATAGTGAAAAAAAAGGAACGCGGGTGCCATCTTGAGCCCGCCCTGGTGCGCAGCCCAGGCAAGGCATGCGCACCAAGGTGCCCACCCGAGGTGCACACGCGGGGCAAACCGGGCTCCGACTTCGTGCAGGCCGCACCTTGGAGCACACTTCGGAGCGCTCCTTGGTGCGCACCATGGTGCCCACCAGGGCGCGCAACCCAGCCAAGGTCTGCACACCAAGGTGCCCACCCCGGCGAAGGTGCACGCGAGGTGCGCACCCGGGGCAAACCGGGCTCCGACTTCGTGCACGCCATGGTGCCCACCGCGGCGAAGGTGCACGCGAGGTGCGCACCCGGGGCAAACCGGGCTCCGACTTCGTGCACGCCGCACCTTGGAGCACACTTCGGAGCGCTCCTTGGTGCGCACCATGGTGCCCACCAGGGCGCGCAACCCAGCCAAGGTGTGCGCACCAAGGTGCACGCGAGGTGCGCACCCGGGGCAAACCGGGGTCCGACTTCGTGCACGCCGCACCTTGGAGCACACATCGGAGCGCTCCCAGGTTCGCACCAGCGTTGCGCACCTTTGATGCGCTGCCTTCACTAATTTCCAGAAAAGGCAAAAAAAAACGATATTTTAAAATTTCCGTTCTGAAAGATAGTGAAAAAAACGGAACGCGGGTGCCATCTTGAGCCCTTCCTGGTGCGCAGCCCAGGCAAGTTGTGCGCACCAAGGTGCCCACCCTGGCGGAGGTGCGCGCCCGGGGCAAACCGGGCTCCGACTTCGTGCACTGCATGGTGCCCACCAAGGCGCGCAACCCAGCCAAGGTGCCCACCGCAGCGAAGGTGCACGCGAGGTGCACACCCGGGGCAAACCGGGCTCCGACTTCGTGCACGCCGCACCTTGGAGCACACTTCAGAGCGCTCCTTGGTGCGCACCAGGGCGCGCAACCCAGCCGAGGTGCCCACCCCGGCGAAGGTGCACGCGAGGTGCGCACCCGGGGCAAACCGGGCTCCGACTTCGTGCACGCCATGGTGCCCACCGCGGCGAAGGTGCGCACCCGGGGCAAACCGGGCTCCGACTTCGTGCACGCCGCACCTTGGAGCACACTTCGGAGCGCTCCTTGGTGCGCACCATGGTGCCCACCAGGCCGCGCAACCCAGCCAAGGTGTGCGCACCAAGGTGCACGCGAGGTGCGCACCCGGGGCAAACCGGGGTCCGACTTCGTGCACGCCGCACCTTGGAGCACACATCGGGGCGCTCCCGGGTTCGCACCGGCGTTGCGCACCGTGGTGGGCACCTCGGAGCACACCAAGGTGGGCAGCGAGGTGCGCACCTTTGATGCGATGCCTTCACTAATTTCCATAAAAGGCAAAAAAAAAACGAGATTTTAAAATTTCCGTTTTGAAAGATAGTGAGAAAAAGGGAATGCTGGTGCCATCTTGAGCCCGCCCTGGTGCGCAGCCCAGCCAAGGTTTGCGCACCAAGGTGCCCACCCTGGCGAAGGTGCGCGCCCGGGCAATTAACCCAACTTCCAACTTCGCGCGCGCCAGGGTGGGAGCGCACCCAACAACCGGGCCTGGGAAGAGCCAATGCGAGAAACCCCACCAAACTCTCTGACAAAAAAAGAGGGGGCGCTCCAGTAACCCCGCTTCGGAGCGCACCCTGGGCAAACCCAGCCAAGGTGCCCACCCCGGCCAAGGTGCAGGCGAGGTGCGCACCCGGGGCAAACCGGGCTCCGACAACGTGCACGCCGCACCTTGGAGCACACTTCGTAGCGCTCCCGGGTGCGCACCTCAGAGCACACCAAGGTGGGCAGCGAGGTGCGCACCTTTGATGCGCTGCCTTCACTAATTTCCAGAAAAGGCAAAAAAAAAAGGAGATTTTAAAATTTCCGTTTTGAAAGATAGTGAAAAAAATGGAACGCGCGTGCCATCTTGAGCCCGCCCTGGTGCGCAGCCCAGGTAAGGTGCCACCCTGGCAAAGGTGCGCACCCGGGCAATTAACCCTACTTCCGACTTCGTGCGCGCCAGGGTGGCAACCGGGCCTCGGAAGAGCCAATGCGAGAAACCCCACCAAACGCTCCGACAAAAAAAGAGGCGGCGCTCCAATAACCCCGCTTCGGAGCGCAGCCGGGGCAAACCAAGCCAAGGTGCCCACCCCGACGAAGGTGCACGCGAGGTGCGCACCCGGGGCAAACCGGGCTCCGACAACGTGCACGCAGCACCTTGGAGCACACTTCGAAGCACTCCCGGGTGCCCACCGGCGTTGCGCACCGTGGTGGGCAGCGAGGTGCGCACCTTTGATGCGCTGCCTTCACTAATTTCCAGAAAAAGGCAAAAAAAAATGAGATTTTAAAATTTCCGTTTTGAAAGATAGTGAAAAAAAAGGAACGCGGGTGCCATCTTGAGCCCGCCCTGGTGCGCAGCCCAGGCAAGGCATGCGCACCAAGGTGCCCACCCGAGGTGCACACCCGGGGCAAACCGGGCTCCGACTTCGTGCAGGCCGCACCTTGGAGCACACTTCGGAGCGCTCCTTGGTGCGCACCATGGTGCCCACCAGGGCGCACCCGGGGCAAACCGGGCTCCGACTTCGTGCACGCCGCACCTTGGAGCACACATCGGAGCGCTCCCAGGTTCGCACCAGCGTTGCGCACCTTTGATGCGCTGCCTTCACTAATTTCCAGAAAAGGCAAAAAAAAACGATATTTTAAAATTTCCGTTCTGAAAGATAGTGAAAAAAACGGAACGCGGGTGCCATCTTGAGCCCTTCCTGGTGCGCAGCCCAGGCAAGTTGTGCGCACCAAGGTGCCCACCCTGGCGGAGGTGCGCGCCCGGGGCAAACCGGGCTCCGACTTCGTGCACTGCATGGTGCCCACCAAGGCGCGCAACCCAGCCAAGGTGCCCACCGCAGCGAAGGTGCACGCGAGGTGCGCACCCGAGGTGCACACCCGGGGCAAACCGGGCTCCGACTTCGTGCACGCCGCACCTTGGAGCACACTTCAGAGCGCTCCTTGGTACGCACCAGGGCGCGCAACCCAGCCAAGGTGCTCACCCCGGCGAAGGTGCACGCGAGGTGCGCACCCGGGGCAAACCGGGCTCGAACTTCGTGCACGCCGCACCTTGGAGCACACATCGGAGCGCTCCCGGGTTCGCACCAGCATTGCGCACCTTTGATGCGCTGCCTTCACTAATTTCCAGAAAAGGCAAAAAAAAGAAAAAAATGAGATTTTAAAATTTCCGTTTTGAAAGATAGTGAAAAAAACGGAACGCGGGTGCCATCTTGAGCCCGCCCTGGTGTGCAGCCCAGGCAAGTTGTGCGCACCAAGGCACCCACCCTGGCCAAGGTGGGTCACGGGGTGGGTCCTAGGGTGGGTAACGGGGTGGGTACTAAGGTGCGTGCCAAGGTGGGTCATAGGGTGGGTGCCAAGGTGGGCACCAGGGTGGGTGTGCACCAACCCTAGCCAGGGTAGGTCACGGGGTGGTTGTCGGGGTGGGCGTCAAGGAGCCAAGGTGGGTGGCAAGTAGCCAAGTTGCGTGCCAAGGTGGGTGTCGGGGTGGGTGCCAAGGATCCAAGGTGGGTGCCAAGGAACCAAGGTGGGTGTCTGGGTGGGTGCCGAGGTGGGAGCCAGGGTGGGTCCCAAGGTGAGTGCAAAGGTGGGTGCCAGGGTCAAGGTGAGTGCCAATGTGGGTTCCAAGGTGCCAGGGTCAGGGTGAGTGCCAATGTGGGTTCAAAGGTGCTAAGTTGGGTGCGAGGTTGGGTGCGAGGGTGGGTGGGTGCCAAGGTGTGCTAGGTGGAAGCCCGGGTGGGTCGGCATCCCATGGGTGTCGAGTTGGGTGCCTGATGGGTGCTTCTTGTCAAGTTTTAGTCGTCGGGACTCATTTCGAGCCTTAGAGGTCGTTTCTTGTCCGGTTGCCCTGTCTTCGACCTGGGAACCCAATTTTGGTCCTCGGGTCCCATTTTTTTTTGTCTCGCATCCCACTTTTGGCCTGTGGCCTTTTCGGGGTCGATTCTCGTTTTGGGCATCAGAGCATGTTTCTTCTCCTAAAACCCAATATTTGTTTATTAAGTCTCGGAACACATTTTTGTTCTCGTGGACCCATCATGGGTCTTGGAACGCATTTGTGGTCCTTGGGTCCCATTTTGCATCCCGAAACTTGTGTTTTGGTGCTTGATCCCTATTTTGGGTGCCCACCTTGCACCAAGTGCGCACCCGGGGCAAACCGAGCGCCTTGGTGCACCGGGGCAAGATTGAGCGTGCACCCGAGGCGCCCCGAACATGCACCAAGGTGCACTCGGCCCACATGTGAGCGCAGGTCGTTGCGCCCGAGGTGGTGTGTGGGCACCGCGTTGCAGACGGGACACTGCACGCACACGACGCCCCCTCCAGGTGCACGCACGTAGGCCGGGCCGGGTGCACACCCGACGCCCTAGCAAGGTGCGCGCACCCGGGCAGGGCTCACACTTGGCGAACGGGGCGCACTTCGCGAGGGAGGGTGTGCACCTCGACGGGGGTGGGTGGCCGGGGTGGATTCGCACGTGGGTCGCGGTTTGCTAAGTACACACTGCGACAAGCTCATAACGGGTGCGATCATACCAGCGTTAGTGCACCGGATCCCATCAGAACTCCGCAGTTAAGCGCGCTTGGGCCGGAGTAGTACTGGGATGGGTGACCTCCCGGGAAGTCCCGGTGTTGCACCCTTTTTTAGTTTTTCGCCGGGCGTCGCAATGCTATTTGAATAAACCTTTTGCCCGTTTGCGTTCTCGTCGGGGCCGGGCCGGGCCGGGGTGCGCTGCCCGCACTACCGCGCGCGCGGGGGCGACACCGAGCGCGCACCCGAGGCGCCCCGAGCACACAGGCCACGGTGCAACCCGGGCGTTGTGCGCGCACCCCGGTGCGCCCGAGGTGCTGCGCGCGCACCCAGGTGAAATCGGTGTGCACCTCGGCCAGTGCGCGCTCGGTCGAGTCGCGCACGTTGGCCAAGGTGCACGGTGATGTTTCTTACTCTAAGGTTCCGCACCAGACGCCCGGGACAGGTGAGCGAAGCTGGGCGGGGCCGGGTGCGCGGCCGGGGCAGGTGCACGCAGCTGGAGAGAGCTTTGGAGCACACTTCGGAGCGCACCAATGATGCGCTCCATTCAAAAGTTTCCTGAAAAGGCAAAAAAAGTTGAGATTATAGAATTTCCCACTTGAGAGATTGTAAAAAAAAAAAATTTAAAATGAAGGAAACGCGGGTGCCAAGGTGTGCGCAGCCCAGCCAAGGTGTGCGCACCAAGGCGCCCACCCTGGCGAAGGTGCACGCAAGGTGCGCACCCGAGGCAAACCGGACAATTAACCCAACTTTCGACTTCGCGCGCACCTTGGAGCGCACTTCGGAGCGCTCCTTGGTGCGCACCAATCTTGGGCACCTCGGAGTGCACCATGGCGCCCACCAAGGTGCGCACCCGGGGCAAACCGAGCTCCGACTTCGTGCGCACCTTGGAGCGCACGAAAGGTGCGCACCATGGCGCCCACCAAGGTGCGCAGCCCAGCCAAGGCGTGCGCATCAAGGTGCGCACCCTGGCGAAGGTGCGCACCCGGGGCAAACCGAGCTCCGACTTCGTGCGCACCTTGGAGCGCACAAAAGGTGCGCAACCCAGCCAAGGTGTGCGCACCCCGGTCAAACCGAGCTCCGAATCGTGCGCACCAGAGGTGCACGCCATCGTGCGCACCTTGGAGCACACTTCGGAGCCCTCCTTGGTGCGCGCCGATGTTGCGCACCTCGGAGCGCACCCGGGGAAAACAATGCAATTAACCCGACTTTCGACTTCGTGGGCACCTCGGAGCGCTCTCGGGTTCGCACCTCGGAGCACACCGAGGTGCGCACCTTTGATGCGCTGCCTTCACCAATTTCCAGAAAAGGCAAGAAAACATTGAGAAGGTGTGCGCACCGAGGTGCCCACCCTGGCGAAGGTGCACGCGAGGTGCGCACCCGGGGCAAACCGGGCTCCGACTTCGTGCACGCCGCACCTTGGAGCACACTTCGGAGCGCTCCTTGGTGCGCACCAGGGCGCGCAACCCAGCCGAGGTGCCCACCCCGGCGAAGGTGCACGCGAGGTGCGCACCCGGGGCAAACCGGGCTCCGACTTCGTGCACGCCATGGTGCCCACCGCGGCGAAGGTGCACGCGAGGTGCGCACCCGGGGCAAACCGGGCTCCGACTTCGTGCACGCCGCACCTTGGAGCACACTTCGGAGCGCTCCTTGGTGCGCACCATGGTGCCCACCAGGGCGCGCAACCCCGCCGAAGGTGCACGCGAGGTGCGCACCCGGGGCAAACCGGGCTCCGACTTCGTGCACGCCGCACCTTGGAGCACACTTCGGAGCGCTCCTTGGTGCGCACCATGGTGCCCACCAGGGCGCGCAACCCCGCCGAAGGTGCACGCGAGGTGCGCACCCGGGGCAAACCGGGCTCCGACTTCGTGCACGCCATGGTGCGCACCGCGGCGAAGGTGCGCACCCGGGGCAAACCGGGCTCCGACTTCGTGCACGCCGCACCTTGGAGCACACTTCGGAGCGCTCCTTGGTGCGCACCAGGGCGCGCAACCCAGCCGAGGTGCCCACCCCGGCGAAGGTGCACGCGAGGTGCGTACCCGGGGCAAACCGGGCTCCGACTTCGTGCACGCCGCACCTTGGAGCACACTTCGGAGCGCTCCTTGGTGCGCACCATGGTGCCCACCAGGCCGCGCAACCCAGCCAAGGTGTGCGCACCAAGGTGCACGCGAGGTGCGCACCCGGGGCAAACCGGGGTCCGACTTCGTGCACGCCGCACCTTGGAGCACACATCGGGGCGCTCCCGGGTTCGCACCGGCGTTGCGCACCGTGGTGGGCACCTCGGAGCACACCAAGGTGGGCAGCGAGGTGCGCACCTTTGATGCGATGCCTTCACTAATTTCCATAAAAGGCAAAAAAAAAACGAGATTTTAAAATTTCCGTTTTGAAAGATAGTGAGAAAAAGGGAATGCTGGTGCCATCTTGAGCCCGCCCTGGTGCGCAGCCCAGCCAAGGTGTGCGCACCAAGGTGCCCACCCTGGCGAAGGTGCGCGCCCGGGCAATTAACCCAACTTCCAACTTCGCGCGCGCCAGGGTGGGAGCGCACCCAACAACCGGGCCTGGGAAGAGCCAATGCGAGAAACCCCACCAAACGCTCTGACAAAAAAAGAGGGGGCGCTCCAGTAACCCCGCTTCGGAGCGCACCCTGGGCAAACCCAGCCAAGGTGCCCACCCCGGCCAAGGTGCAGGCGAGGTGCGCACCCGGGGCAAACCGGGCTCCGACAACGTGCACGCCGCACCTTGGAGCACACTTCGTAGCGCTCCCGGGTGCGCACCTCAGAGCACACCAAGGTGGGCAGCGAGGTGCGCACCTTTGATGCGCTGCCTTCACTAATTTCCAGAAAAGGCAAAAAAAAAAGGAGATTTTAAAATTTCCGTTTTGAAAGATAGTGAAAAAAACGGAACGCGCGTGCCATCTTGAGCCCGCCCTGGTGCGCAGCCCAGGTAAGGTGCCCACCCTGGCAAAGGTGCGCACCCGGGCAATTAACCCTACTTCCGACTTCGTGCGCGCCAGGGTGGCAACCGGGCCTCGGAAGAGCCAATGCGAGAAACCCCACCAAACGCTCCGACAAAAAAAGAGGCGGCGCTCCAATAACCCCGCTTCGGAGCGCAGCCGGGGCAAACCCAGCCAAGGTGCCCACCCCGACGAAGGTGCACGCGAGGTGCGCACCCGGGGCAAACCGGGCTCCGACAACGTGCACGCAGCACCTTGGAGCACACTTCGAAGCACTCCCGGGTGCCCACCGGCGTTGCGCACCGTGGTGGGCAGCGAGGTGCGCACCTTTGATGCGCTGCCTTCACTAATTTCCAGAAAAAGGCAAACAAAAATGAGATTTTAAAATTTCCGTTTTGAAAGATAGTGAAAAAAAAGGAACGCGGGTGCCATCTTGAGCCCGCCCTGGTGCGCAGCCCAGGCAAGGCATGCGCACCAAGGTGCCCACCCGAGGTGCACACGCGGGGCAAACCGGGCTCCGACTTCGTGCAGGCCGCACCTTGGAGCACACTTCGGAGCGCTCCTTGGTGCGCACCATGGTGCCCACCAGGGCGCGCAACCCAGCCAAGGTCTGCACACCAAGGTGCCCACCCCGGCGAAGGTGCACGCGAGGTGCGCACCCGGGGCAAACCGGGCTCCGACTTCGTGCACGCCATGGTGCCCACCGCGGCGAAGGTGCACGCGAGGTGCGCACCCGGGGCAAACCGGGCTCCGACTTCGTGCACGCCGCACCTTGGAGCACACTTCGGAGCGCTCCTTGGTGCGCACCATGGTGCCCACCAGGGCGCGCAACCCAGCCAAGGTGTGCGCACCAAGGTGCACGCGAGGTGCGCACCCGGGGCAAACCGGGGTCCGACTTCGTGCACGCCACACCTTGGAGCACACATCGGAGCGCTCCCAGGTTCGCACCAGCGTTGCGCACCTTTGATGCGCTGCCTTCACTAATTTCCAGAAAAGGCAAAAAAAAACGAGATTTTAAAATTTCCGTTCTGAAAGATAGTGAAAAAAACGGAACGCGGGTGCCATCTTGAGCCCTTCCTGGTGCGCAGCCCAGGCAAGTTGTGCGCACCAAGGTGCCCACCCTGGCGGAGGTGCGCGCCCGGGGCAATCCGGGCTCCGACTTCGTGCACTGCATGGTGCCCACCAAGGCGCGCAACCCAGCCAAGGTGCCCACCGCAGCGAAGGTGCACGCGAGGTGCGCACCCGAGGTGCACACCCGGGGCAAACCGGGCTCCGACTTCGTGCACGCCGCACCTTGGAGCACACTTCAGAGCGCTCCTTGGTGCGCACCAGGGCGCGCAACCCAACCAAGGTCTGCACACCAAGGTGCTCACCCCGGCGAAGGTGCACGCGAGGTGCGCACCCGGGGCAAACCGGGCTCGGACTTCGTGCACGCCGCACCTTGGAGCACACATCGGAGCGCTCCCGGGTTCGCACCAGCATTGCGCACCTTTGATGCGCTGCCTTCACTAATTTCCAGAAAAGGCAAAAAAAAAAAAAAAAAAACGAGATTTTAAAATTTCCGTTTTGAAAGATAGTGAAAAAAACGGAACGCGGGTGCCATCTTGAGCCCGCCCTGGCGAAGGTGCGCACCCGAGGCAAACCGGGCAATTAACCCAACTTCCGATTTCGTGCACGCCAGGGTGGGTGCGCACCCAACAACCGGGCCTGGGAAGCCCCAATGCGAGAAACCCCACCAAACGCTCGGACAAAAAAAGAGGGGCCGCTCCAATAACCCCACTTCGGAGCGCACCAGAAACCACACTGGACGCTTGGGCAAAAATGTAATGCGCACCCGAAGCCCCTACCCAGAAATCCCCAGTTCGGACATGGGGAGCTGCAACGGTAAAAAGCCTCACTAAACTCTCGGACGGAAAGGTGGCTCGAGGGTAATGCCCGAAACCCCACTTCCACTTCCGCTCTTCGGAGCCCCGCCTAGCACTTGGACGAAAAAAATGCGGCACATGGGTTGCCGAGCTTGGCACCTGGATGAGAAACCCCTCTTCGGAGCCCCGCCCGGCACTTGGACAAAAAAAGTGCAGCCCCCGGATGAGAAACCCCTCTTCGAAGCCCCGCCCAACACTTGGACGGAAAAAATGCGGCCCAAGGGTTGCCCAGCTTGGCCCCTGGATGAGAAACCCCTCTTCGAAGCCCCGCCCAACACTTGGACAAAAAAAATGCGGCCCAAGGGTTTTGCCCAGCTCGGCCCCCGGATGAGAAACCCCTCTTCGGAGCCCCGCCCAGCACTTGGACGAAAAAAATGCGGCCCAAGGGTTGCCCCATCTTGGCACCCGGATGAGAAACCCCTCTTCAGAGCTTGGAAAACCCCACTCAGCCCTTTGACAGGAAGGCGGACCCAGGGTCGCATCATATTTTCATCCACACTTGGCATCCGGGGAAGAAAAGAGTGCGCCACAAACCGCGCTCAACCCTTGGGCAAAGGAAAGGGTCGCACCGTCGGCAACCCCCGCTTGGCACTTGGCACTGGCAGAGGAACCCCGCCTCGAGGGACTTTGGAGATAGAGATGCGGGTCAGCGAGCAACGAAGAAGGTTAGAACTGTAAACCCCACCTACGACAGAGCCAAAAAAAAGAGGTCGCACGAATCGAGGCGACAGAGGGCTGAATC